>NW_016108035.1:232253-234357 GCF_001604975.1 Cebus imitator | reverse complement strand
GAGGCTGGGGTACAGCAATGCAATCTCAGCTCACTGCAACCTCCGCCATCCGGGGTCAAGCAATTCTCCTGCCTCAGCCTCCCGAGTAGCTGGGATTATAGGCATGCACCACTAGGCCAGGCTAATTTCTATATTTTCAGTAGAGATGGGTTTCACCATGTTGGTCAGGCTGGTCTTGAACTTCTGACCTCAAGTGATCCCCCTGCCTTGGCTTCTCAAAGTGCTGGGATTATACACATGAGCCACCACACCCAGTCTACTTTGAGAAATGTATCTTGATGATATACTCCAAAATAAATATAAACGCAAAATCACTAAAGCATTGCTTGCAATTGCAAAATATCAGAAATAATTTAACTGCCCAAACACTGAAGAGTAGTTGAATAAACAAGGGTAAATCCAACAGAACAGAACACTATGCAGTTGTAAAAATGAATGAAGAAGATCTCTAAGAACTACAATGGAGTGATTTCCAGGATACACTATGTGAAAAAAAGAAAAGTGCAAAAGAATATCTATAATATGCTGTCTTTCATGTAAGAAAGAAAGGGACATAAGAAAATATGTATGTATCTGCTTATTTCTGTGAAAATAAATACAGGATAAAAAGAAATTGTGGGAGAGGGGATGGCAGTTCTCTGAGTATACACTTTTTAATGTAGATTTAATTTTTAGAATAATGCTGTTTCGTAGTCAAAAAACCAAATACATATATAAATGAAATCAACAAGAACAAGGAAAAAAGAACCCAAATTGGAATACAAACATAAAAACATAAACTTAATTGTATTTCAAATTAATAACACTCTAAAGTAAGAATAAAATCTAATTTAAGTAATCGTTAAACACAGTTTGGCAACATATCTTCAGGCTAAGGACAAAAAAGAACTTCAAACAAATACTAAGGTCCAGTGAGTAGGTTTGTTATGCACAGTATTATGACTTAGCAATGTTGGAACTATTTAATGTGTGTGCCAGAACTAAGTAAATATGCTGTAAATAAAAAGAGCCAGGTTCCACACTGTAAGAGAAACATTACAAATCTGGAAATGTGGAAGGCTAGAAAGAACGCTGCGGAGTTGGTTTGGAATAGAAGATACCAGTATTAACACACGGTTTGTACATATAAAGAGATACAAAAATATAGACATGTATATCTCTGTTTATCTCTGTGTGTTCTTATGTATACATATGAGTATATGGTATACTATGCATGTATATTATATATGTTTATATCCATATATATATTGCATGTATGTGTATTATCTATGGAGAAAGAGACAAATATACACACACATTTATTTCCTAGCTCTCTCTGCTGAAAGGGCCTGGAAGCAACATGATTGCAATGGCAATGAGCACCCTAGCACCTACATCTTGGTTTCTAATACCATTCTCCACTAAAAGAAACCAATGCTGGCTGGGTGTGGTTGCTCATGCCTGTAATCTCAGCACTTTGGGAGGCCAAGGTGGGTGGATCACCTGAGGTCAGGAGTTTCAGACAAGCTGGTCAACATGGCGAAAACCTGTATCTGCTAAAAACACACACACAAAACTAGCCCATTGTGGTGGCACATGTCTGTAATCCCAGCTACTCGGGAGGCTGAGTCATGAGAATTACTTGAACTCAGGAGGCAGAGTAGCAGTGAGACGAGATTGCACCACTGCACTCCAGCCTGAGCAAAAGAGCAAGACTCTGCCTCAAAATCAAACAAACAAACAAACAAACAAAAACCCAATACTGCCTGAAGTGACAGCTGATTTCAGGGTTGGGGCAGGAACAATGCAAGATTGGTTTGGGACATCTTGCAATGTTAGAAAATAAGGAAGTTCTCTGGCTTGGCACAGTGTCTCATGCCTGTAATCCCTGTATTTTGGAAGGCCAAGGCGGGTAGATCACAAGGTCAGAAGTTCAAGACCAGCCTGGCCAACATGGTGAAACGCTGTTTCTACTAAAAATATAAAAATTAGCTGGGCACAGTGGAAGGCACCTGTAATCCCAGCTACTTGGGAGGCTGAGGCAGGAGAATCACTTGAACCTAGGGGATGGAGGTTGCAGTGAGCCAAGATCATGCCACTGCACTCCAGCCTGGGTGACAAAGGG
>NW_016108035.1:216686-230755 GCF_001604975.1 Cebus imitator | reverse complement strand
AGAAAAAAAGACAAGTCATCAAAGAAAATATATGAATGGCAAACAAACACATAAAAAGATGCTACATCATTAGTTATCAGAGAATACAAATTAAAACACAATGAGATACTATAACATACCCTACATTTCAATCACTAAAATTAAACAGACTGACCATTCCAAATGTTGGCAAGGATGTGGAACAGCTAGAACTCTCACATGCTGCTGTTAGCACTATGAAATGGCACAGTCCTTTGGAAACTGTTTGATACTTTCTTCAAAAGATAAAACATACATTTATAATAAGACCCAGCCATTCCACTCCTTAGGTATTCACCCAAGAGAAATGAAAGCATTAAGTCCACAGAAACTTATACATAAGCTTCTTTGAAATAGTGAAACCTGGAAACAACCCAATGTCCATACGAAATGACCATGTAAATTGTATACAATGAGACAATGGAATACTACTGAGTAATAAAGAAGAATGAACTACTGATACAGATTGAAACTCAAAATAGTAATACTGAGCGAAAGAAGCCAGAAAAGAGAGTAGATACTACACAATTCTTTTAATATAAAATTCTTTAAATGCAAACTAATGTATATTGACCAAAAGCAGGTCAGTCATTGCTTGAGGACAAGAGTGAAAGGGAGAGATTACCAAAGGGCAGGGGGAAACTTTTTGGAGGGATAGATATGTTAATTAACTCAATTGTAGTGACGGTTTCATGGGGGTATACATATGTAAAAATCTTTATAAATTGTATGATTTAAATAGGTGCAATTAATTGTATGTCAACTAACCACAAAAGCTGTAGTAGGAAAAAAAGCTTGAAAGGGCACTCACTGGCTAATCTGTGACAATTTGATTGTTAAACATGGGTTATAATTCACAAGACACAGTTCATATTGATATAAAAATATCAATTAAAATTTTAAAAAATAGGCTGGGCATGGTGGCTCACACGTGTAATCCTAGCACTTTGGGAGGCTGAGGTGGGCAGATCACCTGAGGTTAGGGGTTCGAAACCAGCCTGGTCAACATGGTGAAACCCAGTCTCTACTAAAAATACAAAAAAATTAGCCGGTGTGGTACACATGCCTATAATCCCAGCTACTTGGGAGTCTGATGCAGGAGAATTGCTTGAACCTAGGAGGCAGAGACTGAAGTGAGCCAAGATCGCGCCACTGCACTCTAGCCTGAGCAACAGAGCGAGATTCCATCTCAAAACAACAACAACAAAAAATTCAAAAAATAAAATTTGACATGTTTATTTGATATATTTAAAATATATCAAAATAGGTCAGGTGCGGTGGCTCACGTCTATAATCTCAGCAGTCTGGAAGACAGAGGCAGGGAAATCACTTGAGGTGGTGTTTGAGACCAGCCTGGCCAACATGGTGAAACCTTGTCTGTACTAAAAATTCCAAAAAAAAAAAAAAATTAGCCAGGTATGGTTGCATGTGCCAGTAATCCCAGCTACTCAGAAGGCTGAGGCAGAAGAATCACCTGAACTAGGGAGGTGGAGGTTGCAGTGAGCCAAGATCACACCACTAAACTCTAGCCTGGGCAACAGAACAAGACTCTGTCTCAAAAATAAATAAGCAAATAAATAATAAAGTAAAATAAATAAAATAAGTACATATTGACATAAAAAATAAGAAGAGAATACCAACTAACAAATGTAGAAGGAATAATGAATTAGAAAATCACTATTTGGTTAGTCACAAACAATTCAGGTAAGAATCATCAATGGATGCTAAAACTAATATGTGAAAGTACAATGTCACATCAGACATTTAGATTCTCAAAGTACTTCTCCAGAATTACTTATCAGTTATGAAGTAAAAAAGATTAACTTTACTCAGTGAGAAACATGACGAATACTACTTGAACCAAGTGACCAAAGATATTATCAGGAGTAGGATAAACAGATATCATGTGCTTTTGGATATACAGCACTGAGGATCCATGGTACTCCTGCCAAAAATGAGAAGCCTCTGCCAACTGAAAGACATTCTGCAAAATAAATGCCCTGAAAAATAAAACTAAAGTAAAAAAAAGCCCTACACTTTTCAAAAACAGGAAAAGGTATAAAAAACAAAGACTAAGGAATGTTCCAAGAGGCATGACAAGTAAATGCAATGGATGAGTTGGGGTGCTATGGGATCCAAACAGTACCTGCGAACTCTAATTTTCAAGTTAATGGTTTCTTTATCTAACTAGTGGTTACTAAAGACTAGCGACTCCCACCAATCTGAAATATGTTTCTCACACATCAAATTTAATATGAGTATGATTTCTTATGATTCTGTAAAACATCTCTTCAAAATATTAATAGCATTCATTACAGCAATAATTTTACTACTAGTGGCCAAGTATTTTCAAACTATTGTTTATCTTACGATTTTATTTTCCAATTTAGAAATGCCCACGTGTCTGCTGTGTGTTTGCTTAAGTGGCTCTGTATACTGTGAAGAAGTTGACATTGATGCTGTACCACCCTTGCCAAAGGAATCAGCCTATCTTTACGCACGATTCAACAAAATTAAAAAGCTGACTGCCAAAGATTTTGCAGACATACGTAAGTTAAGCTGAAATATGATATTAGTATTAACTGATATTAGTATTTAACTCATATAAACACATTTCTATATAGTTGCTGCCTGTCACATATAGGTTTGTCACTTGGAGTACATAAGCAACTAACACGTTCCACAAAAGTCCATTCATTTGTTGGTGAATCATCTTTCCATTCAGACAGATTCTGTGATCTTTCTTTACTGGTGACTTCAGTGTCTATGTTGACAGCCCATCTAACATACAGCAACTATATCTTCTCAATTCCAATACTTCAGGATCTCTTGCTTTAGACACTGAGTAACACCAGTATAACTGGGATGCTTCTCCAACCACAATGTTTTATTATCTACCTGCACTATAAAAACACAGAAACTGGCCAGGCGCAGTGGCTCACACCTCTAATCCCAGCACTTTGGGAGGCCGAGGTGGGCGGATCAAGAGGTCAAGAGATCTAGACCATCCTGGCCAACATGGTGAAACCCCGTCTCTACTAGAAATACAAAAATTAGCCGGGCGTGGTGGCACGTGCCTGTGGTCCCAGCTACTTGGGAGGCTGAGGCGAAAGAATCGCTTGAATCCAGGAGGTGGGGGTTGCAGTGAGCCAAGATTGCACCACTGCACTCCAGCCTGGCAACAGAGCAAGACTCCGTCTCACAAACACAAACACACACACACACACACACACACACACACTGCTTTTTCTTACTTTAACTAATGGCTCTTATACCTGGCTGGATATTAAAATATCTTGGGAAGCTTTTTTTTTTTTTCCTTTCTTTTGATGAGACAGAGTCTTGTACTATCACCCAGGCTGGAGTGCAATGGCATGATCTTGGCTCACTGCAACCTCCGTCTCCTGGGTTCAAGCGATTATCTTGCCTCAGCCTCACAAGTAGCTGGGATTACAGGTGCCCACCACCATGCCTGGCTAATATTAGTATTTTTAGTAGAGATGGGGTTTCACCATGTTGGTCAGGCTGGTCGTGAACTCCTGACCTTCTGATCTGCCCACCTTGGCCTCCCAAAGTGCTAGAATTACAAGTGTGAGCCACCGTGCCTGGCAGGGAAGTATTTTTTAAACACTGAAACCAGGTCCTACTTTCTAGGGGTTGTAATTCAGATGTGGATTAGGGCCCAGGCAACATTATTAAAAACAAACAAACTCCTTGGATGATTCTAATATGGAAATAGTGTTGAGAACAGTGGTATTTAATTCTTTACCAGGTCATTATCAATCTTGAACTTCTAGCAAACCTTAACTCAACTGGAGTGTTGCCATAAGCACACTGGAATCCTCCATTTATGCAGTACCAAATCCCAGTCCTAGATCATTAATTTCTTGTCACTGTTCTAGACTCTTAATATTGTCAAGAGTTCTGAAGAAAATAACACCAAGAAATGCATACTGGCCCCACTACACATTTATGAGAGTAACCATAACCAGATCCATGCTGCCTCTGATAGATTCCAAATGTGGATATAAGTATAATTGATCCTTGTTATTTGTGGATTCCATATTTGTGAATTAACCCACTTGATAAAATTTATTTATAGCCCCAAAATTAATACACATGGTACTTTCATGGTCATTCTCAGACATGCTCAAAGTGGTAAAAAATTTGAGTTACTTGACATGCACATTCCCATTTCATGTTGAACACAGTAATACTGTCTTCTGGTTCCAGTTCTCATACTGTAAATAAATGCCCTGTTCACAGCCTATTTAATGACATGTTTTTCATTTTTTTTTTTTTTTTTGCTTTTTGTTTATACTTTTGCTGTTTATTGATTTTGGGGGTTTTTGTTTGTTTGTTTTTGAGACAGGGTCTTGCTCTGTCACCCAGTATGGAGTGCAGAGGCACAACCTAGGCTCACAGCAGCCTCTACCTCCTCGGTTCAAGGGATTCTCATACCTCAGCCTCCCAAGTAGCTGGGACTACAGGCATGCACCACCACATCGGCTATTTTTGTTTTTTTGTAATTTTAGTAGAGACAGGGTTGCACTGTGTTGGCCAGGCTGGTCTTGAACTCCTGACCTTAAGTGATCTGCACACCTTGGCCTCTCAAAGTGCTGGAATTACAGGCATAAGCCACCGCATTTGGCCTGATTTTGCTGTTTAACATGACCCAACACACGATGCTGAAATGATGTCTAACATCCCTAAACACAAAAAGGGTATGACATGCCTACAGAGAAAATATGTTAGATAAGGTTTGTTCAGGTATGAGTTATAGTGCAATATTAATGATTCAACAATATATATTAAGCGAGTTATCTTTAAGCAAAAACACATAAACTTATGTACTAATTAGTTGATGGAAATGAGTGTCCAGAGGCTCACAGGGATATAACCCTGTATTTCTCCTAGGAATAATGGTTCAGTATTCACAAATTCAGCCCTTGTGGTAGTTTTCTAGAACATAACTCCTGTGAATAAGAAGCAATTGTATTTCCTAATTATCCCAGATATAAGTGATGTACACACAGTATACACACACACACACACACACACACACACACACACACGCTGAATTTCTCTATCTCTCAATCTGTGTCACTTTAACAAATCAGGGAACATCTTTGTCTTTGTTGTTGTTAAGTGATAAGGCATAGAGATACTAAGATAACATACTCCGATTTACAATGCAACATGCCAGCAAAATATCTAAAAATATTACATGATTCCAATAAAATGTAATGCTTACTTTCCATGATTTGAAAGACGAATTTCTTTCTAACTGCCTGGCCATCCTGAGGAATTTGAACAGAGAAAGATTAAAAGACTTGATTAACTTTAAGATCACTTTCTTTCTTTTTCTTTTTTTTGAAACGGAGTCTTGCTCTGCCACCCAGGCCGGGGTACAGTGGCGTGATCTTGGCTCACTGCAACCTCCATCTTCTGGGTTCAAGCTGTTCCCTGCCTGAGCTTCCCAAGCAGTTGGGATTACAGGCACATGCCACCACACTCGGCTAAGTTTTGTATTTTTAGTAGAGATGGGGTTTCACCATGTTGGCCAAGCTGGTCTCGAACAACTGACCTCAGGTGATCCATCTGCTTTGGCTTCCCAAAGTGCTGGGATTACAGGCATGAGCCACCGTGCCTAGCCTTAAGATCACTTTCAAACCTGAGATTCTAGGACTCCAGTCAGAAAGGGCAGCAGTTTCAGGCACGAAGAGGTGCTCAGTGATCATTTGACAAAACTTTACTGGGCTATGAATTGTAGACACTCTACCGTGCACTAAAAATGAGATTTGAGTGATCTGTTAAAAAAATGCTTTTCTTCAGTCCATATAATAAGAATTTTACTTATTTAGTTATTTTTTGTATATTTTTCCCTCAAGCTAACTTAAGAAGACTTGATTTTACGGGAAATTTGATAGAAGATATAGAAGATGGTACTTTTTCAAAACTTTCTCTGTTAGAAGAACTTTCACTTGCTGAAAATCAACTACTAAAACTTCCAGTTCTTCCTCCCAAGCTCACTTTATTTAATGCAAAATACAACAAAATCAAGAGTAGAGGAATCAAAGCAAACGCATTCAAAGTAAGTATTTTATAGTAAAACTAAGCATAGTATGAGTGATAATATGATAGATAAAAGAGAAACTGGCCAGACCTGGTAGCTCACGCCTGTATTCCCGGCACTTTGGGAGGCCAAGGCAGGCGGATCACCTGAGGTAGGAAGTGCAAGACCAGCCTGACAAACAGGAGAAACCCCAGCTCTACTAGAAATAGAAAATTAGCTGAGCATGGTGGCGCATGCCTATAATCCCAGTTACTTGGAGGCTAAGGCAGGGGAATTGTTTGAGTCCAGGAAGTGGAGGTTGTAGTGAGCCGACATCGTGCCATTGCACTCCAGCCTAGTCAAGAAGAGCGAAATTCCATCTCAAAAACAGAAAAAATAAAGAGAGAAACTTTGGTCTAGAATTGTATTTTGATTACACTTACAAAGTATTTCAATTAATAAATGAAGACACTATTTACATAATAAGTAACCATCCTATTAGGCTCATTTGGCCTAGCTTATACCTATATCTCAGTTAAAATACATAACCTTTATCTTATTTCATGGGACTATATTGTTTCTAATTTTTCTACTTGTTCATACAGCAAATATTTATTTAGACAGACATGGTTGACCCCCTCATGGCACTTACAGTCTATGAAAGCTCAAAATGGGACCTTTCCTATGTTTCTTTTTCCTTACAATGTTAGCAAATTATAAATATCAGACAAAATAAAGGTCCAAAAAGTAAATACTGAATTTGACTTTTAATATTTAAAACTTTTAGACTGTGAAATTCTATAGGGAGATTTTCCTTTGAATTTCATGATAGCATGTAAAACAAAATTTTATATGTAGTAAGAAATATATTTCTCAATTTAACAATTCAAGCAAATACTATGTGGGAAAAAGGGAAGGTAATCTACTTCCATTTAGGTAAACGATTTGTCTCAAAATGCATGCTTTACAAAAGTAATCACTTTAGCCCAGGATTTCCATAGCTCTGATGTAATCATTCCCCAGATAAAATGATGAGATGATCACGCCACTGCTGGTAACAGACATAACCTCATTCAAAAGGCAAGGTTTCTTGCTTCTAAAGATGAATTCAGATAGGACCTAAAACTTAGCAAATATTCATTATCATAAAGTTTATGATAATCACACAAGAGTAGAATCAGTCCAAAAATACACAGTCTGTTAGAAAGTGAAGAAATAGTCCATTTTTTTCTTTTATTTTTCTTTACAATTAAGGTATTTTTTTTTCACCTTCAAGGGACATTTGAAAGTTACATCAGAGTTCATCTGATGTTTCTTGTAAGGAACTCAGAAGTTAAAGGACTCTTAGAGGACTTTTTAAAAGCAGACATACTTTTTTTTTTTTTGAGATGGAGGCTCACTCTTTTGCCCAGGCTGGAGTGCAGTAGTGCGATCTTGGCTCACTGCAACCTCTGCCTCCCAGGTTTGAGCAATTCTTCTGCCTCAGCCTTCCAAGTAGCTGAAGCTACATGCCGACATGCCCAGCTAATTTTTGTATTTTTAGTAGAGACGGTGTCTCACCACGTTGGCCAGGCTGGTCTCAAATTCCTGAACTTAGGTAATCCGCCCACCTCGGCCTCCCAAAGTGCTGGGATTACAAGCATGAGCCACCATGCCAGCTTTTTTAAAGTTGTAATTTGAAAAAATTAATTTGAATTGGTCAGTCTTTGAATAATTTACATGTTAAAGACCTATAAGAGCTAATCAGTCCAGGCTCAGTGGCTCACACCTGTAATCCCAACACTTTGGGAGGCCAAGGCGGGCAGATTACTTGAGGTTAGGAGTTCAAGACCAGCCTGGCCAACATGGTGAAACCCCGTCTTTACTAAAAATACAAAAATTAGCCAGGCATGGTCGTGGGCGTCTGTGATCCCAGCTACTTGGGAGGCTGAGGCACGAGAATCACTTGAACCCAGGAGCCGGAAGTTTCAGTGAGCTGAGATCGCACCACTGCACTCCTGCCTGGGAGACAGAGCAAGATTCAGTCCAAAGAAAAAAGCTGATCAACGTTTCACAAAAACAATGTTTGCATATTTTTGGGTTTACACAAACATTATTGAAGGGATTTATGACAAATTGGTATGAAAATAATAAACTCAGCCAGGCACAGTGGCTCATGCGTGTAATCCTAGTACTTTGGGAGGCCAAGTCGGGCAAATTGCCTGAGCTCAGAAGTTCGAGACCAGCCTGAGCAACATGGTGAAACCCCGTCTCTACTAAAATACAAAAAATTAGCCAGGCATGGCAATGTGCCCCTGTAGTCCCAGCTATTCAGGAGGCTGAGGCAGGGGAATTGCTTGAACCTGGGAGGCAGAGGTTGCAGTGAGCCGAGATTGTGCCATTGTACTCCACCCTAGGCAACAGAGTGAGACTCTGTCTCTAAAAAAAAAAAGAAAAGAAAATAATAAACTCAGTTGCCCTGCAGTTTTATTTAATGTCCCAGGCCTCTATAGTCACTAGTACAATTAGGTTATTTTAACCCATGTAAATGAGACTCACTGGGAAGACCAGAGCTTGATGCCCATATGGTGGAAGGGTAGGGTGCTTAAGAAATTATTAAAATAACAGCACAGAAAAGAACTGATAAATTGTACTTAGTCTTCAATACACATCCTGTGCTAATTTTGCTAGCAGGGGAAACTACAATTATACACAATAATGGGTTACTGATCATGAAGAGTAATCTAACATGAAGCCCTTAGGAAAAAAACACATCAAGCTAACTGTTTAATAAACTGCTTTGGAAAACACACACATTTCTAATGAGTAACCACTTAGCTAGAAATTGGTGGAGCTGAGATGGGAAGCTCCAGAGGTACAGGAGAGGTTATGGCAGCACCAGGGTCAAAATTTAGTCCCACGTAGGGACTCATCTCATTAGCTCCTATCAAGACAAACCCAAAGGGCTCCAGAAGTTGGCATTAGAAGTAGTCATCCTGGGAAAGCATCCAGTTTTATTTGCTTAAAAACATTACCTATAGGCTCATACTCTTAACCTCTATCAGTACAACATATAAACTAAAGCCTGTATCAACAATGTGTAAGGAACCTAAGTATTGGTTTAATACTAACTTTGAAGGAATTTGATATTTTAAGCAAGGATACTCAGAGATCAGATAGATGAATGGACAGAAATGCAGAATATGCAGCAGAATTCCACTAGCTGTCATAAAGGACCAAACTACACTACATGTGAAGCCAGAAAAAAACCAAAGAAGAAACTACCATACAAACAATTGATATTATTGATGTATTTATGTCAATATGCAAGTCTGTATAGAGACACATACTCATATGCACATGTATAATCCTTGAATCCTGTGAAAGAATGCACGGAACCTCAACAGCACTCACATGAAATTTTCCTTACAGAAACTGAATAACCTCACCTTCCTCTACTTGGACCACAATGCCCTGGAATCCGTACCTCTTAATTTACCAGAAAGTCTACGTGTAATTCATCTTCAGGTATGATGGTTCCTTTCACAATAACTGACTCTAATTACCTATGAGTCAAAATCTTATGTCTCATTGGGAATCTCACTTATTCACATACACATATTGGTTAGATCACTATAGTAGCATGATAGCTAAATGCCTGCCTATCAAAAGTATTAATGTTAAGCCAATGAACTTTTCTGTCCTGAAGTCCAGATTCCGTCCAGAGCATAACAAGTGGACCAGCACAGTAGGTGTGAAGTCTGCTCTTGATTGTATTTGTCTCCAGGTGTATATTTGGTATTTCCTAATTAATCTGACACAAGGATGTGAAGTGAGGGGGCATTCGGACCTCTAGCTGATGTTTCCTTCTCCCATTACATAGCATATGAAAGGATGATTTCAGATTTCTGAACAAATTTTTCCTCTTTTTTTTTCAGTTTAACAACATAGCTTCAATTACAGATGACACATTCTGCAAGGCTAATGACACCAGTTACATCCGGGACCGCATTGAAGAGATACGCCTGGAGGGCAATCCAGTCATCCTGGGAAAGCATCCAAACAGTTTTATTTGCTTAAAAAGATTACCTATAGGGTCATACTCTTAACCTCTGTCAGTACAACACATAAACTAAAGTACACCTACACTTATAGTCTGTCTCAACAACGTGTAAAGGAACCTAAGTATTGGTTTAATATTAACTTTGAAGGCATTTGATATTTTAAGCAAGGATGTTCAAAATCTTACATATAATAAGTAAAAAGTAAGATTGAATGTCTATGATCAAAACAAAGTAATGTGAAAATATTTAAACAGCACTATAAAATCCTAGTTTATACTAGACTATCATATAAAAAATATGTTTTTATATAAGTGCCAAAATTGGAGATGCATTATTCCTATTATTAATGATGTAAGTAAGTGGATAAATCCAATAAATTTTCAACTCTTTGTCTTTCCTAGCCTTTACTGGATCACAAAAGCATTTAAGGTACATGTTCGAAAAACTTTGAAAAGATAAATGTTTCCGATGATCACCCATTCTTCTTTTATGATTCATACATTATTCCTTATAAAGTTAGAACTTTGTTTTCCTATCAAGGCAGCTATTTTATTAAATTTTCACTTAGTCTGAGAAATACGGAATAGTCTCATATGTAGGCAAACTTTCCAAATAAAATAAATGTTATTCTCCGATAAAGAGCTAATACGGAAATGTTCAAGTTATTTCACTTTCTGGTCACAGAGTTAATGTCTTCAGTAAAATAGTAAAATATTTTTCTTTATCTAAATATTAACATTCTAAGTCTACCCAGAAAAAGTTTTTAAAATCAAGCAGGCCAAAATCAGTATGCGTATACTGGCTATAGCCAATAAAAAAGAAAACATGAAAAGTCCATCATAACCATTAAGTTCTCTACGGTAAAGTCTTTCACGTATGAGATAACTGCAAAACATTTTCCCTTTATTTAGAAATGAGAATCTCATCAATAAATTAGTTCGAACATAAGATGAAAACAGAATATTCTGTGGTGCTAGTGCACACTACTTTCCCTCCCATACATATCCATGTTCACTGTAACAAACTGAATATTCACAATAAAGCTTCTAAGTAACACTTTCCGATTACTCATGATAAACTGATATGGCTAACTGCAAGAATCTAATCTTCAATCTGAGAGTAGTAGTTTATGATGACTCAGTGCTGCCAGAGTAAAGTTTCTAAAATAACTTTCCTCTTGCTTGTACCCCACTAAAAGTCTTAGTCTACACTTTGCTTTGAAGTTAAACAAAATTATCAGTGTTTTAGAAACGTAAGTCTGGACTAACTAAATAAAAGTACAAACATTATTTCCATCATGAAGCATGTATTGAAATCAAGTTGTCTCTGTGTACTATTCCCAGAATACATACTTATTCCCATTTTTAAGCATTTGCTTCTGTTTTTTTCCCTACCTACAATGATGTCACATGTTTTTCAACTATCCCCCGTTTGTCAAAGTTGACCTCAAGATAAAATTTTTGATTAATGCATCTGAGATCTAAGACCACAATTACTATTCTAACAATGATTATTAGCTCGTTCACTTATTTTGATAACTAATGATCATAATTATTATAATGCTTCCTCATTATTTTGTGTGCATGCCTCATTTTCCTGTGACTTAAAGCTCACTACAAGCACTAACTGCAGCCTTATACTTTATACTTTCAAAGTGCTAGCACAATAGTGAGCACATTTGAATTGAATATACAATAAATATTGCAAAATAAAATCCATCCAAATAAAAAGGTTCTGTTTTATCTGGAAAAACTGAATCTTTAAACTGTCATAATCTTGAATCCTGTCATCTTTCTAGTTTTCAGAAAAATAATGTATTTCTATATTCTTTTTATGATAAAACCTACGGACCAAAACGCCATAAAATACTCTCAAATTAAGAAAAAATATAAAAGTCAGTCATTTTAGATAAGACGATGATAAGGGAGAAAGAGGGTTGGTAAAAGGTATGAATTATAGAATTAAATAAATAATCTGGGGGTTTCTTTTTCTTTTTTTGGTCGGGGGGGATGTCTAGATAAGAGGATATAAACATGCATACCTTACACCTTCATAGACACAACCTTAAATCACAAACAAAACAAAATAAACAATACAAATTATACCACAAAGTTCCAAAAGATATCAGAGGAAATAATTAGAGAAAGTAAAAATATGCTGTCTCCATTATATTAATAATGTTTCATTCTTGACACTAATAATTAAAGAAATAGAGGTTTTATTTATTTTATTTATTTTTTTTTTTTTTTGAGATGGAGTTTCACTCATGTTACCCAGGCTGGAGTGCAATGGCGCGATCTCGGCTCACCGCAATCTCTGCCTCCCGGGTTCAGGCAATTCTCCTGCCGCAGCCTCCTGAGTAGCTGGGATTACAGGCACGCACCACTATGCCCAGCTAATGTTTTGTATTTTTAGTAGAGACGGGGTTTCACCATGTTGACCAGGATGGTCTCGATCTCTTGACCTCATGATCCACCCGCCTCAGCCTCCCAAAGTGCTGGGATTACAGGCTTGAGCCACCGCGCCCGGCGAAATAGAGGTTTTAAACTTTTAAATAATTTACTTCTTACATGCTGAAAGAAACTAAAGATCTACATAAATAGAAAGATATCTTATGTTTATGGATGGGAAGCTTTAATGTTGTTAAGACAACAATACTAACCAATACAATATGCAGGCTGAACACGGCTGCCATCAAAATCTCAATAATGCTTTCACACAAATAAAAAAATTCACCTTAAAATTCACATGGAACTTCAAAACACCTCCAAATACACTGAAGACTCTTGAAAAGAAGAATAAAGATAGAAGACTCACATTTCCTAACTTCAAAATTTACAACAAAGATACAGTAATGAAAACAGTATGTAGCCGAGTGCAGTGGTTCATGCCTGTAATCCTACCACTTTGCAAGGCCGAGGTGGGCAAATCATTTGAGGTCAGGAGTTCAAGACCAGCCTGGCCAACATGGTGAAACCCCATCTCTACCAAAAATTCAAAAAAATTAGCTGGATGTGGTAGCGGGTGTAATCCCAGCTACTGGGAGACTGAGGCAGGAGAATCGCTTGGCCAGGAGGTGGAGGTTGCAGTGAGGTGAGATTGCACCACTGCACTCCAGCCTGCACAACAGAGCAAGATTTCATCTCAAGAAGAAAAGAAAAGGAGGGGAGGGGAGGGGAGGGGAAGGAGAAAACAGTGTGATATTAGTTTAAGTACAGACATACAGACCAATTAGAATACATTAAACAGCCCAGAAATAAACTCTTGCAAATAGGATCAGATGCTTTGCAACAAAAGTACAAAGACCATTCAGTGGAGAACGTGTCTCTTCAGCAGTGGTGCTGGGAAAGCTGGATATCCATATACGAAAGAATGAAGTTGGATCCCTACCTTATATAATATTAAAAAATGAACTCAAAGACCTAAACTTAAGAGCTAAATTATAAAATTCTTAGAGGAAAACCTTTATGAAATTGAATTTGGCATAGAATTTCTTGGATTTGACACCAAAAACACAGGTAAAAAATAAATAAACTATTCTCCATCAAAATTTAAAACTTTTGGGACAGATTTGTTAAAGGAAACAAAATTACAACTAGACAGGAGGAATAAGTTATATACCATTGTAAGACAACCACAGTTAAAGATAACATAGTATATAGTTTCAAATAGTTAGAAGATACTCATTTTTCCCAACACAAAGAAATAATAAATGTTTGAGCTGATGGAAATACTAATTACCCTGATCTGATCACTATACATTATACACATTGAAATATCACTATGTATCCATGAATATGTAAAATAACTATTTGCTAATTAAAAATAAATTTTAAAAATTAAAAACGTCTGGTCATCAAAGGACACTATCAAGAGTTAAAATACAACCCACAGGAAGTATTTTGAAATCACATATTTGATAAGAAATTAATATCCAGAATATATTTTTAAAA
>NW_016108035.1:196738-216291 GCF_001604975.1 Cebus imitator | reverse complement strand
ACCCAGGAGGCGGAGGTTGCAGTGAGCCGAGATCGCGCCATTGCACTCCAGCCTGGGTAACATGAGTGAAACTCCGTCTCAAAAAAAAAAAAAAATAGTTGTAGAGAAATTGAAGAACTTGTGCATTGCTGGCATAAAATGGTACAAGCACTATGGAAAAGAGTATGACGGTCCTCAAATAATTAAACACAGAATTACCATATGACCCAGCAATTCTATTTCCAGATATACAATTACACTTAAAAGAACTGAGAGGGATGCAAACAGGTAACAGAACACTAATGTCCACAGCAGGATAATTCAAAATAGCCAAAAGTAAAAACAATCAGTGTCTGTCAACAAATGAATGGATAAACAAAATGTATATACATTTAATGGATTATGATCCAGCCTCAAAAAAAGGCAGGAGGAGGGCAGTGCGCTTGAGAGGCCAAGGTAGGTGAATTGATTGAGCCCAGTAGTTCAAGACCAGCCTGGGCAACATGGCAAAAACTGCAACTCTACAAAAAATACAAAACTTAGCTGACATGGTGGTGTGTGCCTGTAGGCCCAGCTACTTGGGAGGCTAAGGTGTGAGGATCACCTGAGCCAGGGACAAAGTTGACATGAGCCATGACTGAACCACTGCACTGCAGCCTGGGCAACAGAGTTAGACCCTGTCTCAAAAAAAAAAAAAGGGGAAATCTGACACATGCTACAGTATGGATAAATTTTGAGGACATTATGCTAAGTGAAATAAGTCAGACAAAAAGGACACTCTACATATATGAGGTACCTAGAATAGTCAAATTCATAGAAACAGAAAACAGAACAGTGGTAGCAAGCACTAAGAGAAGGCAGGAATCAGGAGTTAATGTTTAGTGGGTATGTTTCAGTTTTAGATGATGGAAAAACTTCTGGAGAAGGAGAGTGGTGATGCTTACAGAACAATGTGATTGGTTTTTTCCATCCTAGTGTAATGCTATAACTAGCAAAGACCAGCTCCTAGGAGCTCTCTACCCTCCATAGGAAAAACACACAAATTATATTTTCATAACTGCCTGGAAGTCACCTAGAGTCAAACCAGCTTTGGAAATGCAGACTAGTGCTCTCATTTTCCATCACCCATTCAAATGCATAAAGAAATGGCAACATTAGGTGATTCATTTATTACCATAACTGCCAGCACACTCTGCGGTCATTATTGTATTTTACCACTTGTGAAGCAGAAATATTTAATTTTTCTGGCACAAGACTACCCGTGATAAAATATAACAAAATCATGAGACTGCCTCAAGGTACTGTAGTACAGAACTGCCCAGGTTTCTTTTTGGAAAAAATCCTACACCTGACAGGTTTTATTAGCTCAACCAAATGGAATAAATAATAATAATAAACAATAGAACCCCAAATAAAGGAGAGTTAGTATAAGTCCCAAAAACAACAGTCATGACCTGGTTAGGCTTTTGAAGGAATATGAACCTTGAAATATTATTTAAGTTGACTTTCATAACTGGTTTCTGTGTGGATTAATGCTGTCACTAATTTGATGCTATCCAAATGAGTAGGACTTGAGGTATGACAATGCAACCAAACATAATTTCAGTTATGCCCGAAAACAAAGAAAGGAAATAAAAAGAAGTATTATAAAGTACCTATATCAGACTTTAGAAAGCATTACTTCACAAGAATCAGGCTTTGGTATTTAAACTCAAAATGTACAATTGAGAAGCTGAAAACACAGAGTCTGGCTCAGGAAGTTAGCAGTCTACCACTACATGATAAGCCTGCTGTGATAATATTCTTTATTAACATTTATCGTTTTACTTCAAGTACTCTTAAAAGAATGATTTTTCACAACGTGCATTTTAAATAAATTTGAATGCAACCACACTTCTTTCAAGACATTCTACCCTATAAACTGTTCACCTATCTATACAGAAGTAATCCTCCTCCACTTATTCCAAATAATTGCAAATTCCAAAAGTCAATGACAATATTTTCTATTGTTTGAAAGCTTTTAAGAAAAGAATGTTATGGATGAATCCCCAATTAATATCAGCTTTACTTTCCATATATGTTTAAATTCAAAGACTTTAGACTTTACCTTGAAATGTTTAAATGTGCGCTTACGATATTCAAACCACTCCACAAAAAAATGCAGGCTTCGGAAAAACATGAACAGATCTTTTCTCTCTTCTGCTCTGTAGGAATAAATAATTCTCTGATTAATAAATATCATTAAATGATATAGGACAAATCTAGCTTTATTTATTTTTCCTTTTCATGTATCTTACACTAAAACAAAAAACTACTTGACATAGTTCTACATATCAATTCCTGTACTCCTGTGTGTTCCTCCAGTGTGACTGCTACTTCTACTTTTTCAGCCTAGAATGTCACTTTCCACCATTTTCAAACGTTTAAATCTACCTATTATTCAAATCACTCAAATGCCACGTTCCCTGAAATCTTATCTGATGACTGTAGTATAATAAAGAATAATGAAGAATAGACAATACAAAAGTCTTCTGGCATGGTGCTTTACAACCCTTTGAACTTCCTGGGTGATGGCTGTGTCTTTTTTATGCTAATGAGATGTCTCATAGTGGCTCCTACCTATTGCAGATTGGGGGCTGTTCACCAGGAAAACCAAACACATCATTAGAGGGCTAACCAGGAACATAGCAGAGCTTCCTGGTTGGTGAATACACTGAGGTGCTGGGAGGATAACGTGCCTGGATTCCACAAAGAATCTCTGTCTCCCCAGCACCCAAACCTTCATCTATGCATTACTTCCATTTAGCTGTGTCGGGGTTGTATCCTTCAAAATAAAATGGTAATTATAAATGTAGTGTTTTCAGTAAGTTCTGTGAGTAGTTCTAGCAAATTATTAAACCTGAGAGATTTGTGGGAACTCCAGAATTTATAACCAGTTGGTCATAACTGCAGGTGGACCTTGACACTTGCAGCTGGTGTGTGAAGTGGAGACACTCTTGGTAGAGGCCTCTGCCTATAACCTGTGGGGTCTGTTAGTTTGAGAATTGAACTGAGCTGCAGGACATCCAGTTGGTGACACAGAACCATTGTCAGAACAATCACCACACCACCACACCACATATACCATTCCCTAACAGCTAGAAATAATCGCATTCCTTTGCCTGAGAGCTCTCACAGGAATGAGTCTTAATTCTCTTAATACTACACCTATTTTAATAATGTAAGCCACAAACACAAGTAACTTGAAGGCAAGAACCATCTATCATTTAATCATTCATTTGGCAAATGATTGTGGGAGTTGAGTTCTTGTACTAGTCATGATAGAGTAAGCATATTCCACCCCAATGCTTCCATTAAATACAATTTAAAACCATGGACATAACACATAAAGCAAACATCAGAAACTCTGAAATATGGAAAGAAAGCAGAACAGGTAGAGTCTTCAGGAATCAAGGGAGGACCTGGAAATGAATTCCTTGGGATTTATTTTTGCCTCCTGTATATCCCAGTCTGCACAAAGGAGCAACAGGCAACTCAGAATTACCAAAGGGTACATTAACAACAACAACCCAAAAGGCCTCAGGAAGACCGTTCCCTCTAGGCCAATGAAGATCATGCAAGATGAGAAGAAACAGGACTGGCAGAAGGGAGCCCTAGTGCCAAAGAGAAGCTATACCCCTTTCACTCCAAATCAGACACATTTAGCCACAGACGCTGAGGTGTGAAGGCTGTCAACTATCACTGCCAACAGTAAGCAAAAGCAGGCAAAGCAGAGACCTTACCTGACACCAAGCAAACATAAGCAAAGAAAGGATGTCATTCCTGTTCTGAACCAGCATGGCAGCTGCACACACAGTGGGATGCTCTGTTAACTTTCCACACTCTGCACTTAAGTGATCCCAAGAAGATATAAGGAAGAATCAGAGGAGGAGTCTTCAGAAGAGAATCTTTTATATCGGTTTATGAAGTCCTAAATAACCCAGACATAAGACGAACTAGAATCTACACAGAAAAAAATACTGAGAACTGAATTATAGTGTAGAATAATTTCCAGAATTCACGCTGGCCTTAGGGTAGTACATGAG
The DNA here is from genome assembly GCF_001604975.1 of Cebus imitator. Taxonomy (NCBI): domain Eukaryota; kingdom Metazoa; phylum Chordata; class Mammalia; order Primates; family Cebidae; genus Cebus; species Cebus imitator. The sequence goes on along the minus strand of NW_016108035.1, from coordinate 212,227 downwards.
TAAGGGAGACCACAATAACTACAGACTATAAAGTGAGCTAGGGTGTGCTTTTGAATTAGGAATGCATCAATAAGAACAAAAGGAAAAATGGCAAAATAGGAAGGGCTAGGGGTCATCCTGTCTCAGAAACAGTGAAAACTACTGCATAGCTGTCAGAATCACTTTTACTGGAATTTGGGAAGACAGTAAAAAGCTTATGACTCAGAAAACAACCAGGAAAAGGGCAACTGAAACAGGGTAAGAGAGTTTTGGGGTATTTTAACATACCCTTGCCACATTCCCTACCTGGCCACAGTAACACTCTTAAAGATAGCATGCCACTTTACTAGTGTGAGAACCCAATCCTAACAACATGAAAAGGATCTTGTTCCCAAGAAATTGTTTGTCTTGTCTTGACTTGGTTTCCAAGTAAAAGAGACCTCATTTCCAAGGAATTCTTTTGACTCAAGCGGCCTCACTTTGTTTCAGCTAAGTCAGAACTTTCTTGCAATTGATACAGGAGCAAGAAAGAAATTATTTAGGCAGATAGTGAGGGTAAAGAAGACCTTAGCAAGGCTTCCCTTTTAATAAAGAGCCGCCCCAAAATAATTTATTTTCTAACAGAGAGCAGCCTGAAAAATAGAGCTGCAAACAAAAGATGGAAGCTTGCACAGGTAAATGCCAGCAGCTGTGCCAAGAGAAAATGGCTACCACCTGGAAGCCAAGTATGTTAAACATGGAGGATCCATCTTCTCTTTTCTTTCTTTCTCCTTTTTTTTTGAGACGAAGTCTTACGCTGTTGCCCAGGTTGGAGTGCAGTGGCACGATCTTGGTTCACCACAACCTCCACTTCCTGCGTTCAAGTGATTCTCCCGCCCCAGCCTCCAAAGTAGCTAGGAAAAAGTATGCCATGATCCCCAGCTAAATTTTTTGTGTATTTTTAGGAGAGATGGGTTTCACCATGTTGGCCAGGCTGGTCTCGAACTTCTAACCTCAAATGATCTGCCCACCTCAACCTCCCAAACTGCTGGGATTACAGGCATGAGCCACTGTGCCCAGCCCACATTTTCCCTTTTCTTTGTCACCACGTGTACAGTAAAAAAACAGGCAACAGCTGACCACAGTGGCTCATGCCTGTAATCCAGCACTTTGGGAGGCCAAGGCAGACAGATCACCTGAGGTCAGGAGTTTGAGACCAACCTGACCAACATGGAGAAACCCCGTCTCTACAAAAAATACAAAATTAGCTGGGTGTAGTGGCGCATGCCTGTAATCCCAGCTACTTGGGAGGCTGAGGCAGGAGAATCGCTTGAACCTGGGAGGCGTAGGTTGCAGTGAGCCAAGATCACACCATTACACTCCAGCCTGGGCAACAAGAGTGAAACTCCATCTGAAAAAATATATTATGTATGTAACATACATATATAACATATATGTTATATATATATATATTATATTTCTTTGCTATTGGCCTGTCCCAGTAGAGAAGCTATCTGCATAATAAAAGATTAGGGTGGGGAAGCCAGCTTCTTCACATTCAATGCAAATGACACACCTGGTCCCACCAATCTTTCATACCCTATGTAAATCAGACATTGCCTCCTCAAAGTCATCTGTAAAACCTGCATTTGACTGTGGAAGCCAACCCATTTTCTCTGGGACCCGTCTCTGTGCAGAGAGCGGCGCTTCTCCTTCTTCCCCCTATTAAACGTCCACTCTTAACCTCATACTGGTGTGGCCGTGGGACAACAAACCTTGGATATTACCCCAGACAACAATGCTGCTTCACAATAAAGACCTAACGACATAGGGGATGTTCTTCAAAAATACTAAAAGGCAAATTAACAAGTCACTGCTGTGAAGGGCAAAAGAACCTTGAGACAAAAAACAGATATGCCGAAAGCCAAGGGAAGAAAAGGTGGGGAATAAAGTCTTGGAAAAAGTGCTTGGGTATATCAGGGAACTAGGAAGCCACATGAATGCTCAGGGCAGAATGCATGCTTAGAAGAGATCTGAGGGGAGCATGATTTCAACCTCTGGCTAATCTCTAGGCTAAGGATGAGACTAAGGCAGCATTGTAAAAGACCGGGCTAAGCACTGAAGTAGTGTCCCAATATGGAAACAAAATACATAGACCTGGAGATGATATATTTTTTCTTTTTTTTTTTCATTTTTGCCAATCATAATACTCAAAATGTATAGTATTTAATGACAATAACAAAAAACTAAGCATGCAAAGAAACAAGAAAATATGGCCCAGTCATAGAAAAAAAAAAAGAAGTTAACAGAAACTTATCTTGTTGAATGACTAGTGAAATTACTAGGCCATGACTTTAAATCAACTGTCTTCAATGTGTTTAGAGAACTCAAGAAAACTAAGAGAACAATGAAAATTGTAAATCTTGGTTTTAAAAACAGGAGAAAAAAATTGTAAATCTATGTTAATGGCCAAACAATGTATAAAAACGTAATCTGTGATAATCACAATGTAAGGGGGAGAAAAGAATTCTCCCTAACTCACTGCAAGAGGCCAGCATTACCCTGATACTAAAACCAGTTAAGGACAAACACACACACAAAAGAAAACTACAGGCCCATACTTCTGAGGAACACAGATGCAAAAATCTTCAACTCTGAAACTTACGAGTAGACTTAAAAAATAAAATAATTTTAAAAAAATAAAAATCTTCAACAAAATAACTAGCAAACCAAATCCAATAGCACATCTAAAACATAATATACCATGATCAGTTGTGATTTATACCATGGATGCAAGGATGATTAGACATATACAAATCAATAAATTTAATATAGCACATCAACAAAATATAGGAAAAAAACAAATAATCTCAATTGATGCAGAAAAAGCATTTGATAAAATTCAACATCCTTCCAGGATTCAAACACTCAACAAACTAAGTATAGAGGGCATATACCTCAAAATAACACAGGCTACATACAAAAAGCCCACAGCTAACGTCATGCTGAACAGGGGAAAGTTGAAAGGCTTTCCCCTAAGAACTAGAACAAGACATCCACCACTCCTATTTAACATAGGAGTAGAAGTCTTAGCCAGAGCAATCAGGCAAAGGAAAGAAATAAAAGGCCTTCCCATTGGATGAGAGGAAGGTGAAATTGTCTCTCTTTGCTTACATAATCTTACATCTAGAAAAACTTAGACTCCCAACAAGAAACTACTAGATTTGATAAATGAATTCAGTTAAGTTGCAGAACAAAATCAATGTACAAAAATCAGTAGTGTTTCTATACATCAGTTAGAAATGTGTCATCTCATGCACATCCCATGCTCATTGCTTGGAAGAATTAATACTATTAAAATGACCATATTGTCTAAAGCAATCGACCAATTCAATGCAGTCCGAGCCAGTCTCTAGAGATAATCAACAATTTGCCCTTGAGTGAGTTTTTCTTTTTCTTTTTCTTTTTTTTTTTTTTTTGTTTGAGATGGAGTCTCGCTTTGTTGCCCGGGCTGGAGATCAGGGGCACCAGCTTGGCTCGCTGCAACCTCCACTTCCCACATTGAAGCAATTCTCCTGCTTCAGTCTCCTGAGTAGCTGGGATTACAGATGTGCACCACCATGCCCAGCTTTTTTTTTTTTTTTTTTTTTTTTTTGTATTTTTAGTAGAGACAGGGTTTCACCATGTTGGCCAGGGTAGTCTTGAACATCTGACCTCGTGATCTGCCTGCCATGGCCTCCCAAAGTGCTGGGATTACAGGTGTGAGCCACCGCACCCAGCATGAGTGAATTTTTCAAATGCAAAACAACTAGCCCAGATTCCATACCTCCAACCACCTCCTTTACCAGGTTCTCTCTTTACCAGTTCTCTCCACTATCCACCTGCTATAATCACCCCAGGGCCATGTACAAGACACAATTAACTAGGGACAGGTCCTCTGATCCAGAGCCCACTGAAATTATTCAACCAAGCCAAGCTTAAGCCCGCTCACCTTGCCTCAACCATTACTTCCCACAGAAACCACAACAAAGACTTTTGCTCACAGTGTCCCCTCTCCTATTTGTCTCTTGACTGACCCCAGTGCTCCTCATGTGGCCACTATGGTGTGGTGTGCCTCCTCCTCTTGTGAGCCATAACTGCATTTTTAATGGCAATTGTCTCCTTATCTGTTAGCCTCACTATATTAATTGTTAATAATAATAAAAGCTATTGAAATCGGCTCCCATTTACTTATTTATTTTTAGAGATAGTGTGTTGCTCTGTCACCCAGCCTAGAGTGCAGTGGCATGATTGTAAGTCACTGTAACCTAGAGCTCCTGAGCTCAAGTGACCCTCCCATCTCAGCCTCCTTAACAACTACAACTATAGGAGGGTAGGCCTGGCTAATTTTTTTCAATTTCTTTTTTGTAGAGACAGGGTCTCACTATGTTGCCAACACTGGTCATGAACTCGTGGGTTCAAGTGATCTTTCCATCACAGCTTCCCAAACCATTAGGATTAAAGGCATGAGCCACTGCACCTGGCCAATTTATTCTTAACTTTTAAATATTAACCATGCAGTACATATGAACATAGACAGATGTGAAATATAAGCTGCTGATGCCTGTCAGTAGTCAAAAAACTATCCACAATATATAAATACCAGATGTGAGATTTGGTTTCTCCATATTTGGTCACTCAAAAGTCCTGTAACAGATGATGAACTCATTGGGACTGCTTCCCAGACAGACCTCATGAAATTGGTCTTCACAGCACCTATAGTTATATTTTTATGAAGGTGATTAATTTGGTTCAGCTCTTGATTGTTGAATAAATGGCCCCAAGAAGCTGATTTGAACCTAATTTTGATAAAATTATTAGAAGCTGGGTATCCCTTATCCAAAAATGATTGGTACCAGAGGCATTTCAGATTTTGAATTTTTTTTCAGATTTTGGAATATTTGCATATATATATATGAAGAGATATCTTGGGGAGAATGTCCAGGTCTTAAAGGTAATTTTATACAATATTTTAAATAATTTTGTGTATAAAACAAAGTTTGTGTACAATGATCCAAGAGAAAGCAAAGGTGTCACTATCTCAACTACCCATGTGAATAATCTGTGGCTATTTAGCATCACCATCGTTCCTGATTCTGAATTTATGATACCAATAAGCAATAATTTTCTTAATTTATTCACACATAAGAACAATAAAAAATATGACATGTCATTAAATAGTGAAAAAATAATGTATGCAGTGTAGTATCACCAAAATACCAATTACCAGATTTTAAACAATAGCAACAACTAACAATGGTAGGCTTTCAGTCTCCACCTATGATGCTGTGTTTTGATTAAAATGTTACTATATACTGTATTTTATTTTTTTAGGTAAGAAGAAACATAAACAATTGTGGGACCAAAAAAAGGGTTCTCTAGGGATGAGGAGGCATTCTGCTGGATAGTTCCTGTAGAACCATTTTTAAATGTTTCCTTCAAAGGCCAGGCATGGTGGCTCATTCCTATAATCCCAGCACTTTGGGAGGCCAACTCGGGCAGATCACTTGAGGCCAGGAGTTCAAGACCAGCCTGGCCAACATGGCAAAGCCCTGCCTCTATTAAAAATACAAAAATTAGCTGGGTGTGGGCACACGCCTGTAATCCCCACTACTCAGTAGGCTGAGGCAGGAGAATTGCTTGAATCCGAGAGGTGGAGGTTGCAGTGAGCCGAGATTGTGCCACTACACTCCAGCCTGGGACACAGAGTGAGACCCTGTCTCAAAAAATAAATGAGGCCGAGTGCGGTGGCTCACGCCTATAATCCCAGCACTTTGGGAGGCCGAGGCTGGTAGATCACGAGGTCAAGAGATAGAGACCATCATGGTCAACACGGTGAAACCCTGTCTCTACTAAAAATACAAAGAAAATGAGCTGGTCATGGTGGCGGACGCCTGTAGTCCCAGCTACTTGGGAGTCTCAGGCTGAAGAATTTCTTGAAACCAGGAGGTGGAGGTTGCGGTCAGCCGAGATCGCGCCACTGCACTCCAGCTTGGGTAACAAGAGCGAAACTCCGTCTCAAAAAAAAAAAAATTAAAAATAAATAAATAAATAAATGAATAAATAAAAATAAAATACATGTTTCCTCCACAGTTATCTGCCTCATTAACAACAGTTTTTTGTCTTATTAATCTAGCTTTGATTTTATAAATGACATGATGTCTTGTTCTGTTATGAATGCATGCTGCTACCGCAGCTGAAGAGAGCTGGGAGGGTCTTTTTCCCTTGAGGATGTTGAATAAACTGTGTTGTAGTCCTGCATTTTGACAGCAACCTGCACAATCCAGGTGTGGAATTTTCCACTTAAGTTATCATGTCAGCAATCAAAACATTTCAGATTTTAGAGCAGTTTGGATTTCAGATTACAGATATTCAACCTGCAGTAACTCCATGAGAGCTCTTGGGGAAGTCAGTATTGAACTAACTGAATTGTGATCCTCTCAAACACTGTCCTCAAAACAGCCTCAGATGTTTGAAAAAATGAGCATGATGTTTGCTCATTAATATCATTCAGCTTAATAATCATTAAGCTGATTAATAATAATCATTCAGCTTACCGGTACAATGATTAAACAGAGTAATAATTTCTTCCCAAATCCCTTCGAGAAATAGCTTTTTATACTTTTCTGTGTTTTATTTTTTAAAATAATACCTTTTTTAAAAAAAGAAAAAGCCCACAAATACTGAAGAAAGCTTCTGGCACATAAAATTCATTATTATTGAGGACCTTTTCTTGTTTTTTGTTTTTTTTTTGAGACGGAGTCTCACTCTGTCGCCAGGCTGGAGTGCAGTGGTGGGATCTCACCTCACTGCAACCTATGCCTTCTGGGTTAAAGCAATTCTTGTGCCTCAGCCTCCCGAATAGCTGGAATTACAGGTGTGTACCACCACACCCAGGTAACTTTTGTATTTTTAGTAGAGATGGGGTTTCACCATGTTGGCCAGGATGGTCTCAATTTCCTGACCTCGTGATCCGGCTGCCTCGGCCTCCCAGAGTGCTGGGACTAAGGCATAAGCCACCGTGCCGGGCCTATCGAGGACTCTTCCTAACTACATCAGTTGAGTAATCTGTAAATGGTGGTGGGCATATATACTTACTGAAGGAATCTGTGCCACAAGTAATACCAAACAACAAGCAATCTATAAAATGAAGTAATTCCATGCCTAGTAGGTGGCCCAAAGAAACAGTGTTTTGTAGATCTGGTTTCGCTGAGAAAGATTCCCCAAGTACTGGCAATCATCCTATGTTATAAAGGAGAGATCTAAGTTGTAGATGTTCTTCTACAGCTCTATCATTTCAATTTCAGTAAATTCCATCATTTCTGATATATTTTATTCTTTAATGCATAGATGTATGTTTTTAAAATGGGACAGAACCCTGGAAATAATTCTATCCAGTTCTTTCATTTTGCAGATAAAGAACTCCACAAAGATTATACAACTTTTCTAATTCAATGCTGTTAGTCATTAATTTAAGAAAAAAAAAAAGAAAGAAAATACATCAAAGTACATTATCCTTAATATCATAAATTTATAATTTACACTAGGATAAGAGTGGTTATAGGCCAGGCACAGTGGAATTCCAGGGTTCAGGTTTTTCTTTCGTTCATTGCTACATATTAAGCACAAATGACAATACTTTGCTGTAGAATAGGCAACACATAACTGCCAAATAAATGAAGGAATACCACTGACTTGTCTGTCTCATCCCTGCTTAACTTCAGTCTTATATTTTCAAGTGTTTGTTAGATGATTCACTCAACAACTGTTTGAACACCAACCATGTACAAGGCACTCTCCTAGGTGACCTGGGGCTAATACCATCCCTCACTCTCCCCTAGAGTAGACACTTTATGCATTTATATTCCCATTGCATGTACTCTATCATCAATTACCACGTATCATTGAAAATTTTGTGCATACACTAGGTTGTAAGCTTCGTAAAATTGAAAATTTTGTTCAACTGTATTGTTAGAGACTAATACAATGCAAAGTACATAATATGCTTTTAACATATATGTATTTATTTAAAAATTTAGATACAGTAAAATTCACTCTTATAGTTATTTAGTTTTATTGTTATTTAGATTTTGGCCAAATGAATAGAGTTGTGTATCCAACACAACCACCAGTTCCATCCATACAGGGGAATATAAAGAAGAATCACAGCAGGTTTACTCTTAAGCCATAAGACAACAGAAAAATACCTCTACAATACTCAAGAGAAAAAAAACCCAAAGAACCAAAACAGTCAACCAAGGATTCTATATCCAGGATGATATCTTTCAAAACCAAAGATTAAATAAAGACTTTCAAGACCAAAATCATAGAAAAAGCTTTAAAAATCCATTAAAAGCAGACTATCAGGCCAGGCACAGTAGCTCATGCCTGTGATCCCAGCACTTTGGGAGGCCAAGGCAGGAGGATTGCTTGAGCCCAGGAGTGTGAGACCAGCCTGGGTCACATAGAGACCCCTACCTCTTAAAAAAATTTTTTTTCTAATTAAAAAAACAAAACAAACAAAAAAACAGCAGGCCTCACTACAAAAAATAAAAATAAAAAATAAAAAACTGGCTGAGTACAGTGGCTGATGCCTATAATCCCAGCACTTTGAGAGGCCAACATGGATGGGTCACTTGAGCTTAGGAGTTCAAGACCAGCCTGGGCAACATGGCAAAACCCCATCTCCACCAAAAATACAAAAAATTAGCCAGGCATGGTGGTGCGTGCTTGTGGTTCCAGCTATTCAGGAAGCTGAGGTGGGAGAATCACTTGAGCCTGGGAGGCAGAGGTGGCAGTGAGCTGAGTTTGCACTACTGCACTCCACCTGGGTGACAGAGTAAGACCTCATCTCAAAACAAACAAACAAACCACACACACACACACACACACACAAAAAAAAAAAAAAAAAAAAAGTAGTTACACGGCACATGACTATACATGCACATGCATATCATATGAATCATGATTTCTTATATACAAGTTTGTATGTGTGTGTATAAATATGTATATATACATACACGTATAAATATGTAGAAATACATATTTTCTATACTGTTTGTTGAAAGAATCAAGAAGCAAAGACACTCCAATAGCAATGAGCAGACCTAGTGTCAGATCTGTCTCTAATACCATTTCCCACTAAAAGAAAATGGTTCCTCAGGTAAGTTGCTGAATCTACACCTAAGGAGGACAGGTATATTGTGAGCCAGGAAAATCTTTTAATGCCAGAATATAAAAAAGTGCCCAAAAATATAATGAGGAATTAACACATGGATTCAGGAGCCAGCTTAAAGAGATTCCCTCTGATCAAATCTGGGATACTCTGAGCACCAAAATAAAGAAGAAAAGTCAAAAACTATAAATCATTGGGAAAAAAATGAATGAGTCCATACATATAATAAATATGTACACATATACATACAAAGAGAATGGTGATCTGTTTCTTAAGCATAATGCCAAATACCTACTGAGAAATGTGGAGGAAGTGCTAGAATTGAAAAATCATCATTTTACAAACATCATAGTAGACAGTAGATAAGGCAAGAATCATCAGTAGATGCTAAATTGAGGAACAAATATTAATAAAGAGTAATAACTGTGTAGTCATCAACTGTGTCCCCACAGACTGCATGTTAGATGCAAGGGAGAAAAAAACAGTTATCATATAGTGGAGAAACACAACAGTTTCACTGAGTGAACAAACTTAATATCACCTATGAGGGACAGCTATGAAGAGAAGCACAAAATATCATCTATACAGAATTTGCCTAAGAAGGCATAGCATCAACCGATCACAATAGATCAAAGACAAAATAAAAAACATTTTATTGGGGAAAAAAAAAAGTAGAAAGAAAAAAAGAAACAAACAAAAAAGTGGAAATAACTTTTTTTTTTTTTTAAGAGATAAGTCTTGCCCAATGGCCCAGGCTGGAATGCAGCAGCATGATCACAGCTCACTGCAGCCTCAAACGATCCTCTTGCCTCAGTCCCCCAGGTAGCTAGAAAGTATAGGCATGCACCACTATGCCAGGTTAACTTTTCTTTTTTTAACTTTCTGCAGAGATGGAGTCTTGTTCTGTTGCTCAGGCTGGTTTGCAGGAAAAACTTTTAAAAATATGACACAGTGAAAAATGGCCAAGAAAGGCTAGGGAATAGCTCCAGATTAAATGAAACTAAAGAGACATGACAACTAAAGGTAATATTTGACTTTAGAATGGATCGTGTAATTCAGGGAAGAAGAAAATGCAATCTCTTATGAGATCAACTAAGAAAACTGGCATATGAAAAGCATATTAGATAAAAGTATCTTATCAATGTCAATTTATGAAGTTGATCACCACGCCGTAATTATATAGGGGAATATCTCTAAACTTAAAAATACACATTTGAGCCAGGTGCAGTGGCTCATGTCTATAATCCCAGCACTTTGGGAGATCAACGTGGGTGGATCACTTGAGGTCAGGAGTTCAAGATCAGCCTGGCCAGCATCATGAAACCCCAACTCTACTAAAAATACAAAAAAATTAGTTGGGCGTGGTGGTACACACCTGTAATCCCAGCTACTCAGGAGGCTGAGGCAGAAGAATCCTGGGGGGCGGAGGCTGAAGTGAGCTGAGATTGTACCACTGCACTCCAGCCTGAATGACAGAGCAAGACTCCATCTCAAAATAAATAAAATAAGGCCAGGCTGGTGGCTTATGCCTATAACCCCAACACTTTGGAAGGCTGAGGTGGGCAGAGCACTTGAGGTCAGGAGTTCGAGACCAGCCTGGCCAACATGGCGAAACCCCGTCTCTACTAAAAATATAAAAATTAGCCAGGCATGGTGGTGCATGCCTATAGTCCCAGCTACTAGGGAGGCTGAGGCTGGAGAATCACTTGAACCTGGTAAGCGGAGGTTGCAGTGAGCCAAGATCTTGCTACTCCACTCCAGCCTGGGTGACAGAGTGAGACTCCGTCTCAAAAAAATAAAATAAAATAAAAAATAAGTAAAATAAAATAAAAATGTACACTTAAGTATTTGTGGGAAATGAGCCATGTATATGTCACATGTCCTAAAAAGGCTCAATATCAAGAAGAGCAACAGAAACATTAAAAATTGGGATATATATATGGCAAACTATTAGCCTTTTCTTAAGTTGTTTAAAGTATGTATGATGATTGAAGTAAAATATTATAACATTATCTAATGGGATTATTATTATTATTATTTTTGAGACAGGGTCTCCCTCAGTCTCCCATGTTGGAGTGCAATAGCACAATCATGGCTCACTGTACTCTCAAACTCCTGGGCTCAAATAATTCTCCTACTTCAGCCTCCCAAGTATCTGAGACTACAAGTACATTCCACAACAATAAGTTAATTTTGTTGTCGTTTTTGTAGACATAGGGTCTTCTTCCTTTGTTGCCCAGACTGAACTAATGGAGTTTTTCAGCATATACATGTGAATGTAATTCACATGAAAACTACCACATATAGCAGAGAGGGGAAGTGATCCATGTGGTTATAGGACTATGAGACTATAATTGCAGTGGTAAAGTACCAAATCTAAAATAGACTGTTAAAAGTTAGGTTATGTTTCCAAGGCAGGTCACACATACACAAAAAAAGTTAGGTTATGTATGTTGCAATCCCTACAGCAGCCAATAAAAAATGACACAAATATAGCGAAACGTGAATGAAATAAATTAAAAGGGAATATTAAAATATATTTAAAGGAGAGGGTTTTGAGAAGATGACAGAATAGGAAGTACCAAAATTCCATCTCTCCACTTATATAACAATTTCGCTGGCAGAATCTCTCTGATACAACTATTTTGAAACTCTGAGTCTAATGAAGGCTGGCAAATCCAGGGAAAGGCATGGAGAAGGACTTCAATGGTAAACTGTGATTAATTTTAGTAAATTTCAGCTCTTAGTATAACAGCAGCTACCCATTCCTTCACCCCCAACCCCCTGGCAGGCAGTCATGTGAGTATAAAACCAGAGCAGCTTACACACAGCTTATGGAAGCCAGAGAGGGCAAAAAACAGGACTATGTCTTCCAACCATAAGGGATCTGTGTGTTGATCACTGATTGCTGCTGCTTATGACGGAAGTGTAGACAAAGTGTCAGGCAGCCACTGTAGTTACACATGCATACACTTTCGAAAACCCTGCATCCTCTGGTTGAAGTGATTTCCAGGGGATTTAAAAAGCCAGAGCCCCTTTTATCCCCACCTTTATTTTCTCCATTTCCCCTTTCTAAGAGCCAGACAATCAAGACTAGGATATTGACCAATAACTGCATATAAGGGGAGATTCTGGAAGAGACTGCATATACCCACAGAAAGCTTCAGACCCAGAAACAAACTGAGAAGACCTTAAGTTTATACCTCAAGTTGATCCCTGACACAGAGATGACCTATGAATAAACAAATAAATAAACAATAATAAAAAAGCCGGCAAATGCTGGGGTAGAGGGAGAATCTGACTTTGGGGGTTACTACATTATTAGGTTCAAACAAGCCCTTTTTGACAACAGCAATAAAACACAAAGCATACAAAAAAATAGAATGGCCTAGTGAAATAAAAAATAAATAAATCAATAGACACTATCCCTGAAAAAAAATCTGAGGGTAGATGTACTATACAGACTTTCCAAACACTATCTTAAAAATGCTAAAGAAAGATGTGGAGAAAGTCAACAAAATGATACATGAACACAACAGAAATATTAAAAGAAATAAACCTAAAAGAAAACCAAAAACAAATTCCATAAGTGAAAATTACAAAAATTAAAGTGAAAAATTCACTAGAGGAATTCAAAGGCAGATTTGAGTAGGCAGAAAGAAAAATCAGCAAACTTGGATATAGGACAATAGAAATTATCAAGTCTGAAAAATAAAAAGAAAAATGATTGAGAAAAGTGAACAGAATGGAATGAAACTAGCTGAGCATGATGGCTCATGCCTGTAATCCCAGCACTTGGGGAGGCTGAGGCGGGACGATCACTTGAGATCAAGAGTTCAAGACCAGCCTGGCCAACACGGTAAAACCCTGTCTCTACTAAAAATAAAAAAAATTAGCTGGGCATTGTGGTGGGTACCTGTAATCCCAGCTACTCAGAAGGCTGAGGCAGGAGAACTGCTTGAACCCGGAGGTGGAGATTGCAGTGAGCCAAGATTGTGCCACTGCAGTCCAGCCTGTGTGACAGAAGGAGACTCCATTTCAACAACAACAAAAAAAGTAAGGAAACTGTGGAACACTGTCAAGAGAAAAGATAGGAAGAAGCAGAGAAAATATTTGAAGGAATAAAGTGTTAAAACATCCCACATTTGATGAAAGACAGGAGTATAAAACATCCAAGAAGTGGCCAGGCGCAATGGTACATGCCCATAATCCCAGCGCTTTGGGAGGCCAAGGTAGGTGGATCACCTGAGGTCAGGAGTTCGAGACCGGTCTGAACAACATGGTGAAACCTTGTATCTACTAAATATAAAATATTAGCCAGGCATGGTGGCACATGCCTGTAATCTCAGGTACTTGGGAGGCTGAGGCAGGATAATTGCTTGAATCTGGGAGACAAAGGTTGCAGTGAGCTGAGATCACCCCATTGCACTCCAGCCTGAGCAACAAGAGCAAAGATTCACCTTAAAAAAAAAAAAAAAAAAAAAAAAAAAAAAATTAAAAAAAACAAAAAAAAAAAAAAAAAAAAAAAAAAAAAAAAAAAAAAAAAAAAAAAAAAAAAAAAAAAAAAAAAAAAAAAAAAAAATTCAAGAAGTTCAAAGAACTTCAAGATGAACTCAGAGATCCACATAGAGAAACATTATAATCAAGCTGTAAAAAGACAAAGAAAGAGAGAATATCTTGAAGGCAGCAACAGAAAAGTGACTGGTCACATACAAGGGATATTCAGTAAAATGATCAGCAGATTTTTCACCAGAAAGTGTGGAGGCCAGAAGTCAGTGAGCAGATTATAGTCAAAGTGCTAAAAGAAAAGGAAAAAAGGGCTGGGTTTTTGGCAGGCTTACCAGGGACAAAAATGTCTATGGCCAGCAATATCTACCTGTGCTACTATGCAGGGCACAAGGGCAAGTTTGGGCATGAGTTTCTGGAGTTCAAATTTCAGCTGGATGGAAAGCTTAGATATGCCAACAATAGCAATTACAAAAATGATGTCATGCCGGGCGCAGTGGCTCACGCCTGTAATCCCAGCATTTTGGGAGGCCGAGGCGGGTGGATCACGAGGTCAAGAGATCGAGACCATCCTGGTCAACATGGTGAAACCCCATCTCTACTAAAACTACAAAAAATTAGCTGGGCATGGTGGCGCGTGCCTGTAGTCTTAGCTACTCAGGAGGCTGAGGCAGGAGAATTGCCTGAACCCAGGAGGCGGAGGTTGCGGTGAGCCGAGATCGCGCCATTGCACTCCAGCCTGGGTAACAAGAGCAAAAATCCATCTCAAATAAATAAATAAATAAATAAATGCTCTTTTAAAAAAAAAAATGATGTCATGATCAGAAAAGAGGCTTATGTGCACAAGACTGTAATGGAAGAACTGAAAAGAATTATTGATGACAGTGAAATTATAAAAGAAGATGAGGCTTTGCGGCCTCCCCCGACAGGGTTGGCTGACAGGAGCTTGAAATTGTCATTGGAGATAAACACATATCTTTTGCCACATCAAAAATAGGTTCTCTTATTCATGTAAATCAGTCAAAGGATCCTGAAGCTCTTCAAGTATTTTGCTACTTGACATAAGACTTGAAAAGTTTAGTTTTCAGTCTCATTAGATTACACTTCAAGATTAAACCAATTTAAATTTCATGTTTTTCAAGCTGTTTGTATATTTAATTAAGGGACAGGAGGGTTTATTTGTCATTTACAATATTGGAGTTTTTATGAATATGAAACAAAAAAAACCACTTTGTATGTAAACTGAAAATAAGAAAATACATTAACAGGCTTAATGGTTATCCTTGAGTCCACGTGGTTTGGACAGTACCCAAACCACGTGGACTCAAGGATAATCATTAAGCCTTTTTTATTAAATTCTGTAAATAAAAGCCATCTTTTGCTAAAAATTTGCTCTAATAAAACATACCAAATCCTGAAAAAAAAGAAAAGAAAAGAAAAGAAAAAAAAACAGTCAACCAAGAATTTTATATCCTGCAAAATCATCCTTTAAAAGTGAGGGAGATGATCAAAGGGATGTAGCTGGAGAAAAGAAAAATAAAAGAAAAATTAAAAAATAAAAAAAGTGAGAGAGAAATTACAACATTCTCAGGTAAACAAGAGCTGAGGGAGTTGTTTATCATTAAACTTTCTCCATAAAAAATGGTCAAGGGAATTCCGTAGAGAGAAAGAAAGTACACTAGACAGTAACCTGAAGACATGTTAAAATATAAAGCCTCTTAGAACATATGGAAAAAGGCAAAAGAAAAAAAAAGTTAAACAATAACAACAACAAAAAGATCAATAAAGGTAAATACATGTGAAATTATAAA
>NW_016108035.1:187314-196653 GCF_001604975.1 Cebus imitator | reverse complement strand
TAGAGACGGGGTTTTACCATGTTGGCCAGGTTGGTCTTGAACTGCTGACCTCAGGTAATCCACCCGCCTCAGCCTCCCAAAGTGCTGGGATTACAAGCGTGAGCCACCACACCCGGCCCCGACTAATATGTTTTTTAAAAATTAGTCTAAAAGCTATTATTATTGTAATTTTCATTTGTGACCCCACATATTTTCTATGTAATTTAAGAAACCAATGCATTTAAAGAATTATTAGTTTACATTTTGGGGTACACAACATATAAATATATAAGTTTGTAACATCAATAATTGAAAAGGCTGGGGATAGAGCTGTTAAGTAACACAGGTCTTCTAAATTTTTTTTAAGTTAAAGTGGCATAAAATGAAATTGCAGGAACATTAAATCAAAAAAAGGTTACAAGAGACAAGAACACTATATACAGGTACACCTTGTTTTATTGTGCTTTGCTTTATTGTGCTTTGCAGATACTGTATTTTTTTAAACTGTAGGTTGTGGAAATGCCATGTCAAGCAAGTCTATTGGTGTCATTTTCCCAACAATACGTGCTCACTTCATGTCTGTCATATTTTGGTAATTTTCCCAATATTTCAAAATTTTTCATTATTATTGTCTGTTATGGTAATCTGTGATCCATAATCTTTGCTGTTACTATGGGAATTGTTTTGGGGTGCCATGAACCACTCCCATATAAAAAAATGGCATTTTTCAGATACAATGGCATTGTACACTTAATATACTGTAGTATAATGTAAACATAACTATTATATGCACTGCTCAACCAAAAAAAATTCACGTGATTCACATTATTGCAATATTTCCATATACGGTGGTCTGGAACCAAACCTACAATATATCCAAGATATGTCTGTATTAATAAAAGCTTCCATATATCGAAAAGATGTAACACTTATAAGCATTTATACACTTAATAAACAGACCATCAAAATACATGAAGCATAAACTGACTAAATTAAAGGAAGAAACAGAAAGTCCTACAATAACAATTGGAGACTTCAATGTCCTAATCTCAATAATGAATAGAACAACCAGAGGACTTAAACAACACAGTAAACCAACTATTACATCTAACAGATATATATGGAACATTCTATGCAAAAAACAGATAGCAGCTGTGGAAAACACTGTGGTAGTTCCTCAAAAAATTTAACACAGAATGACCATATGATTCAGTAATTTCATTTACAGGCATATGCCCAAAAGATTTGAAAGTAGAGTTTCAAAGAGATATTTGTACACTCATGTTCACAGCAGCACTATTAATACTAGTTAGAACATGGAAACAACCCAAGTGTCTAGTGACAGAGGAAAGGATAACAAAGGAACATAATGAAGCTGGCTGGTTGCTCTTAAGTTCAGAGGAAAAAGTAGTGAAAGAAAATTATGAACTCAGGGATTCTGTCTCCTGGCTTCAGAAGCAGATACTGAGCCTCAAATCTGCTAAGATTGCCCTGAGTGAGAGTCTTTACCTCCTGTGGAAAAACAGACACAAGCTCGTATCATGTGAGTGGCTGACCTGCAATGAAAGGTGCATGCACAGCTTTGCAACGTGTCTACGGTTAAAGTAAGGGCATTGATTGGACCCTGCAACTTCGAATGGGGACCTCCAGCCTTTTACCAGGGTAACTGGGCATTGGAGAAAGGAAAATGATCAGACATTTCAGGAACTACTGGACACTGGCTCTGAGTGGACATTGATTCCAGAGAACCCAAAACGTCTTGTGGTCCTCCAATTAAAGTAAGGGCTTATGGAGGTCAGGTAATTAATGGAGTTTTAGCTCAGGTCCAACTTACAGTAGGTCCAGTGGGTGCCCAGACTCATCCTGTGGTCATTTCCCCAGTGCCAGAATGCATAATTGGCATAGACATACTTAGCAGCTGGCAGAACCCCCATCTTAGCTCCCTGACTGGTAGGGTGAGGGCTACTATGGTGGAAAAGGCCAAATGGAAGCCATTAAAGCTGCCTCTACCTAGAAAAATAGTGAATCAGAAACAATATCACATCTCTAGAGAAATTGTGATTAGTGCAACCATCAAGGACTTGAAAGACATAGGGTGGTAATTCCCACTACAACGCTGTTCAACTCTCCCATTTGGCCTGTGCAGAAGACTATGGCTCTTGGAGAATGACAGTGGATTATCATAAGCTTAACCAAGTGGTGACTGCAATTGCAGCTGCCGTACCAGGTGTGGTTTCATTGCTTGAGCAAATGAACACATCTCCTGGTACCTGGTATGCTGCTATTGACTTTGCAAATGCCTTTTTCTCCACTCCTGTTCATAAGGCCCATTGGAAGCAATTTGTCTTCAGCTGACAAGGCCAGCAATATACCCTTACTGTCCTACCTCAGGAGTACATCAACTCTCTGGCTTTGTGTCATAATCTTATTCAGAGAGACCTGGATTGCTTTTCACTTCCATAAGATATCACACTGGTCCATTACATTGATGACATTATGCTGATTTGATTCAGTAAGCAAGAAGTAGTAAACGCACTAGAATTATTGGCCATCTTTTGCAGATAATTATTATCCTTTTGAGAGACGGCTCTTGGCCTGTTACTAGGCTTTGGTGGAAACTGAACATTTGACTATGAGTCGTCAAGTCACCATGCAACCTGTACTGCCTATTATAAACTGGGGCGCTTTCTGACCCATCTAGCCATAAACTGGGTCATACACAGCAGCATTTGTGTCTTAGATCCAGAGGGAGGAACACTGCTACCAGGAGCCACAACAACGATCCCATTAAACTGGAAGTTAAGATTGCCACCTGGACACTTTGGGCTCCTCTTACCTTTAAGTCAACAGGCTAAGAAGGGAGTTACAGTGTCGACTGGGATGACTCACCCAGATTATCAAGATAAAATCAGTCTACTACTCCACAATGGAGGTAAGGAAGAGTATGCATGGAATACAAGAAATCCATTAGAACATCTCTTAGTATTACCATGCCCTGTGTTTAAGGTTAATGGGAAACTACATTAGCCCAATCCAAGCTGGACTACAAATGGCTCAGACCTTCAGGAATGAAGGTTTGGGTCACTCCACCAGGAAAAAAAAACACAACCTGCTGAGGTGCTTGCTGAAGGCAAAGGGAATACAGAATGGGTAGTAGAAGAAAGTAGTCTTCAATACCAGCCACAACCACATGATCAGCTGCAGAAACCGGGACTGTAATTGTCATGAGTATTTCCTCCTTTTTTTGTTTAAAACGTTTGTGCATATATACACTTGTACTAAGAAAATATCTTCATTTTATTTCCATTCCCCTTTCTCATCTGACCTATGATTTATTGACTTCATATCAGCATTTACAAATTAACTTTATGTAATAGTATTTGGGTTGGAGATCAGTGCATTTCCAGGTACATGAAGGATAATTATGTTAGGTGTAATTACGATTATTATTGTCTTTATTTGAAGATTATGTATGATCTTAGGAGATGTGTATGGGTTCATGTTAACAAGGGGTGGGCTTGCGATGGTTAATACTGAGTATCAGCTTGATTGGATTGAAGGATGCAAAGCATTAATCCTGGGTGTGTCTGTGAGGATGCTGCCAAAGGAGATTAACATTTGAGACAGTGAGTTGGAGAAGGCAGACTCACCCTCAATCTGGATGGGCACCAGCTAATCAGCCTCCAGTGAATATAATGCAGGCAGAAACATGTGAAAAGGTTAGACTGGGTTAGCCTCCCAGTCTACATCTTTCTCTCGTGTTGGATGCTACCTGCCCTCGAACATTGGACTCCAAGTTTTTCAGTTTTGGAACTCGGCCTGGCTCTCCTTGCTCCTCAGCCTGCAGATGGCCTATTGTGGGACCTCCTAATCATGTGAGTTAATATTTAATAAACTCCTATATATAAACGATTATATATATTATTAATATAATATATAATAATAATTTACTAAGTATATATAGGACTCATATATGTAGAAGTCCTATATATTATTTATATAATAAGTTATATATGTATTTACATAATTATAAATTATCTATAGTCATAGATAGGAGTCCTATATATACATGCTTCTATATATACTTCTATATATAGAGGTCCAATATATATGTTTATATATTTTATTAAATGTGTTTCTTATATAATTATTACAGCTATATTATATATTTTTATAATATGTATTTATATATATGACTATAAATATATAGTATATATATTATAGTAATATTATTGTAGTAATTATTATAGCATATACTCCTATATGTTTATATAGTAATACATAGTAATATATTACTATGTATAATATATTTATATATAGGAGTATATATATTATTATTCTATACATAAGCATATATATGACTTATATATATATAGGAGTCCTAAATATATATATCCATTATTTTTTTAATATATATATATATATATATATATATATATATATATTCTGTCTCTCTAGAAAGCCCTAATACATGCACTAAAGCCAAAAGACTGAGGAAGAGAAATACAGGTATTGATGGACTTACAACCTATGCAACTTAAGACCATTCGACTTTACGACCACAATCGCTAGCCACGACTACCCCGCATCTGGCAGCACAAACATTGCCCAGCTGGGCGAACGACAGTGCCGACCAGCTTCCAGCAGCACTACCATCTCCGCGTGCACCATTTCAACTGTTATCCCAGACTCGGTACAGCAATTTGTGTTTTGTGTCTTGGATATTTTTCATCAAACCCCTCCCAATAAACTTCTTATACATCTCGAAGCAATGGACCCAAACATCGAACGATTTGCAAGGATTGAACGGATGGCGCACGATGTGCTTCGTCCGTATCGTGAAATTTATGAAGAAAAAAAGAAACATACAATTCAGACAAAGCTCACCATGTTTATGAAAAAACCAACTCCGGTAACCCCAACTGCTGCCTCAGATGACAACATCAACGATCTGCAGCCAAGCACCAGCGGCCAATAAAATGTTTTGTACATGTTTATATATTTTGATATGTTTTGCAATTGGGAAAATGTTTCCTATGGTATTTTTTACAACTGTATTTTGTATTTTTGTATGCACCTGTATTTTGTAATTTTGTATGTTTTGCAAATATTAAACCAGTTGTACTGGTAATGCAGTGTTTTACTTAAACCTGACGAATGTAAAAATAAGAAACAAAATGGTGTAGAGATGATACAAATGGCATAAAATGAACAAAGCAAATTATGATATATAACAATAATGAAAGAAAATTATGACAAAATATGACTTAAAGATTTTTATAACATCATTCCACAGTACTGTACATATAGCCTACTCAATTTAAGACCAAATCGTGTTACGACAGGTCTGTCAGAACCCCTCGTGGTCATAAGTCGAGCACCAGCTGTATGAGAATACTCTGGATTAACCAAATTAAAGCTGACCCCCAGGAACACAGCCTTAAGTACCCAGTGTTCACTCTCAATTTAATTAAGTGCCAGGTGGAGCTTAATGTGAAAGTACTTTCAGATCTAGCCATCTATGAACCAAAGACTTGTAAAAGTTGGGCTGCTTTGGCCAAAAGGAGGTAACAAGGATTGGCTGCTGCCTTGGGGGATGGGAAGGAGCCTGAAGGCATATTTTCTAGGGTGATGCAGTACTACTGAGGAGGCTATAGCTGTGTGGATTGGAAAAAGGCGTTTTATGCTGATAATCATAACTAAAATAGGAGCAAAGTCATTATTTAGTCAACATTTGTAAATTTGATTTGTAATTGTGATTATTTACATTTAAGTAAAAGGCATGAGAGAAAAGGCCCTGTCTTCTCTCATTTGGACAGATTCACAGAACTATCATTTTTTTTTGGTTTTGGTTTTGATTTTTGAGATGGTGTTTTGCTCTGTCACCTAGAGGAGTGCAGTAGCATGATCTTGGCTTACTGAAACCTCTGCCTCACGGGTTCAAGTGATTCTCCTGCCTCAGCCTCCAGAGTGGCTGGGGTTACAGGTGCCCGCCACCACACTCAGCTAATTTTTTGTATTTTTAGTAGAAATGGGGTTTCTCCATGTTGATCAGGCTTATCTCCAACTTCTGACCTCAGGTGATCCATCCATCTTGGCCTTCCAATGTGCTGAGATTGCAGGTGTGAGCCACTGCACCTGGCCAGGACTATCTTACATAAATGATGCAATTAAAGCTTGTGTGGTACAGAAAAAAGAAAAGGAAAGAAAAAAGAGTGAGAGAGAGGAAAAAAAGAGAGAAAGAGAGAGAAAGAAAGACAGAAAGAAAGAGAGACAGAAATTCTGACTTATGATCCATAGATCAAACTTGACAACATTACACTCAGTGAAATAAGCCAGTCAAAAAAAAAAGGCATATACTGGCCAGGCATAGTGCCTCATGCCTGTAATCCCAGCACTTTGGGAGGCTGAAACAGATAGATCAAGACCAGAGTTCAAGACCAGCCTGGCCAACATGGCAAAACCCCATCTCTACTAAAAATACAAAAATTAGCTGGGTGTGGTGGCACATGCCTGTAATCCTAGCTACTTGGGAGGCTGAGGCAGGAGAATCACTTGAACTCAATTATGAATTGGGAGGGAGATAGAGGTTACAGTGAGCCAAGATCATGCCACTGCACTCCAGCCTGGGCAATAGAGTGAGATTCTACCTAAAAAAAAAAAAAGGCAAATACTATATGATTCCACTTACATAAGGTACTTAGAGTAATCAAAATCATACAGACAAAAAGTAAAATGTTGCTTACTAGAGGATGAGGAGCGGGAAGAAGGGAGAGTTACTGTTTATGAGTACAAAGTTTCTGGGTTTTTTGAGACAGAGTCTCGCTCTGTCACCCAGGCTGCAGTGCAGTGGCATGGTCTCGGCTCACCACAACCTCTGCCTCCCTGGTTCAAGCAATTCTTCTGCCTCAACCTCCCGAGGAGCCGGGACTACAAGCACACGCCACCATGCCCGGCTAATTTTTGTATTTTTAGTAGAGACCAGGTTTCACCATGCTGGCCAGGCTGGTTTCGAACTCCTGACCCGATGATCTGCCTGCCTCAGCCTCCCAAAGTACTGGGATTACAGGCGTGAACCACCATGCCCAGCCAAAGTTTCTGTTTTAAAAGAGAAGGGAGTTACGTTGTGGGACAGTAGTAATGGTTGTACAACATAATGAATGTTTACTACCATTGAATTTTACTCTTCAACATGGTTGAGTTAGAAGATTTTGTAAGTATTCTGCCACAATAAAACCATAGGAAAACAAGTTAAATAATCTAAAAGAAGGCAAGAAAGGGCAGTAGAAGAACAAAAAAAACCCAAATAGATTCACAGAAAACAAAGATCAAAAAAGAATAGTTGAATTAACACAAAACTGCCTAAGCATGTACTTTATAGGGAACACTGGAGATTATGTGTTAAAAGTCAGTCTAATAGCTATTTAAAAAAATTTTTAGCATCTGAAAAAAATTGTTTTCCAAAGAATATGGGCCTATAAAGAGCAGAAGTTTGTTCACTAGAGCTTAAAGGCCGAAGTGACATGGTATTTCATTCTCCATCAAACAAGTGAACAAAAAATAAATTCTTAATCATGTGATGAGGGAATAAGCCATGAAAATAATCTTAAAAGTTATGATGACTCAAGTTTAAACACACGCAGAGGAAAAGACTGTTCTTTTATAATGAGCTTTAAAAGATTAACAATTTTCTTCGTTCTTCCATTTGCATCTTCATAAAGGATACTGTACTACAGCATGTAAGAGTTTTCCATATAGAAAGAAATTTTGTGTGTGGGTGTGGGTGTTGGCTCTCACAGCTGTAATAATGATTGCAATTTATCTATTTTTCCTAAGCAAAGTCCAAACTTCACTAAATGTAAAACAGATGTCATGGATTTCTTTCATAAAATGTTGGCAGTAACACATTTCAATTTCAACTAAAGTAGTAAAGAAACACAAACAACTCCAAATGTCTCCTCTCAAGTATAAAACAAACATAAAGAGAAATTTAGGTTAAAAATTTAAAAATTTTATTCTAACAATAAATTTCTGGGACTATTACATATAAAATTAGGTGACCATCAGAAATTAATTCACAAAAATATTAACAGTCATTCTCATACATTACTGGTGAGAATACAAAATAATATGATTGTTCTGGAAAACAGTTTGGCAGTTTATTATGAATTTAAACATACTCATATATGACTCAGCAATTCCACTTCTGGTTATTTACCTTAGAGAAAAGAAAACTTGTATTCACACAAAAATCTCTAGTGAATGTTCACAACAGCATATACATGTATGTTTGTGTGTATAATATACATATTTATAGCATATGAATGTTTGTAAAGGCATGAATGTATGTGCACGTATATATATACATACACATAAAAATAATATCTTTACATTATATATATTATACACTATAATATGCTACATAAATGTGTATATTACTATAATAAGCTATATTCACCAAAAACTGAAAATAACCCAAATGTTCTTCAATGGGTAATTGAATAAAACTCTAGTACATCCATACAAGGGAATATGAAAATAAAAAGAAATAAAACGCATTACAAGTAAGACCAACAACTCCTTAAATGGGCCCACGGGCAGCCAGTACTTCAACAGAGGAAAGAGTCTGTGAAGTTGCAGATAGGTTAATAGAAATTATCCAAACTGAAACACACACACAAAAAGGCATGAAAGGAATAGAACAGAGCATCCAAATGCTAGGACAATATGTCAGATAGCCTAGCATATATGTCATTAGAGTGATACAAGGCAAAATAAATACTTTAAAAGATATGGTTGATAATTTTCACACAAATATACCCTAAACATAGCACAAACTACAGAAAAGCAAAATGAAGAGAAAGATTTAAGGCTGCCCCAAGCACACACACAAGACACACTAATACAGAAAAATAAAGATAACAATCATAGCAGACTTTTTGTCACAACCTATGCAATCCAGATCATGAAAGAATATGTTTAAAGATACATATTTTTTAAAAACCTATCTACTCAGAATTCTATGGCCAGCAAAAATATCTTTCAAAAAATGAAGGCAAAATTAAGACTTTTCTAGAGAAAGAAAAGCTGATAGATATTATGGCCAACAGACGAGCATAGTAAGAAATTTTAAAGGGCCAGGTGTGGTGGCTCATGCCTGTAAACCCAGAACTCTGGGAGGCCGAGGCGGGTGGATCACCTGAGGTCAGGAGTTCGAGACCAGCCTGAGCAGCATGGTGAAATCCTGTCTACTGAAAACACAAAATTAGCCGGGCATGGTGGTGCACACCTGCAGTCCCAGCTACTTGGGAGGCTGAGGCAGGAGAATCCTTGAACGCCAGAGGCAAGGTTGCAGTGAGC
>NW_016108035.1:169706-187304 GCF_001604975.1 Cebus imitator | reverse complement strand
TGCTTTTATAATACAAGCATTTTGGGAAGCAAAGGTGTGTAGATCCCTTGAGGTCAGGTGTTCCAGACCAGCCTGGCCAACAAAGCAAAACCCGATCTCTACTAAAAACACACAGAATTAGCCAGGCACTGCAGCATACCGGCTGTAATCCCACCTACTCATGAGGCTGAGGTAGGAAAATCACTTGAACCCAGGAGGCGGAGGCTGCAGTAAGCCAACAGCATACCACTGCACTCTAGCCTGGGTGACAGAGCAAGACTCTGTCTCAAAAAAACAAGTCAGAAATTATTATTAAAATGGCCAGGCACAGAGGCTCTGCCTGTAATTCCAACACTTTGGGATGCCGAGGCAGCTGGATCACCTGAGGTCAGGAAATCGAGACCAGCCTGGGCGACATGGTGAAACCCCATTTCTATTAAAAATACAAAAATTTGCTGGGCATGGTGGCATGCGCCTGCAATCCCAGCTACTTGGAGGCTAAGACGGGAGAATGCAGTGAGCTGAGATTATGCCACTGGACTTCCAGCCTGGGCGACAGTTAAGAATCTCTTTAAAAAAAAAAAAAAAAAAAAAAAAAAAAAAAAAAAAAAGCTAAAGGAAGTTCTTACGGAAGAAGGAGCATATAAGTTAGAAATCTGAATCAACATAAAGAAATGAAGAATGTTGTAACTGAAAAAATGAAGATAAATATACAAAAACATGTTTTGTTGGCCAGGTGCGGTGGCTCATGCCTGTAATCTCAGCACTTTGGGAGGTCGTAGTGGGTGGATCATTTGAGGTCAGGAGTTCAAGACCAGCCTGGCCCACATGGTGAAACCCTGTCTCTACCAAGAAAAAAAAAAATTAGCTAGGCATGGTAGCTGGGTGCCTGTAATCCTAGCTATTCAGGAGGCTGAGGCAGGAGAATTGCCTGAACCTGGGAAGCAGAGGTTGCAGTGAGCCAAGATCATGCCACTGCACTCCAGCCTGGGCAACAGAGTAAGTAAGACTCCATCTCAAAAAACAAAACAAAGCAAGTTTTGTCTTATTTTTAATTGCTTTAAAAAATAATTGAGTCTAAGGCAAAAATAGTAACAATGCCCTGAGGCATCAGGAACATGTAAAAGTGTATGACAATTGTATGACAATAATAACACAATGGTTGAGGGGAAAAAATGGAAAGTATACTGTTGTTCTTACAGTACATGTGAAATGTTTACTACTTAAAGTGAAGGTAGACTGTGATAAGGGATGATCAAGGTAGAAGCAAGAGTCAATAAAATAATGACTAAAATTTTCCAAAAATTAAAGATATCAATCCTGTATGAAAACTACAGATCTATAATGAAAAACTAAAAATAAATTCATATTTAGGCACATAATATTTAAATTACATAACAGCAGAGATAAAGAAGAAAGAAGCTTCAAAAGGAGAAGTAACTTGCACTAGGTCATTGAATCTGGACTAAAATCCAGGTCTTCTGACCTATGTTCAACACTCTTTCTAAAATATGACTCTCCACAAATGGAACCCAGTCTAAAAAAATTACCCAAATGGCTGAGATTAAATATTAAGTGACTATAATATGCTCATTATTACAAAATATCTCAGTATTCTTCCTTTTGTAATTTCCAAATAGCAGATGCTACTTCCAAACCATGGTCTGAACAAAAGGAAGTATGTGATCTCTGCCATGACACAACACATTCTTGGTGTTCTGCCTAACTCTCAAACAGTTCCTTTTCTAATTCCTTTGCAGGATCCTTGCCTTCTATTCAGCCAGTATATTTAAGAATTCCTCAAGGCTTAGGTTTAGGCCCTTTTCTAGTTTCACTCTATAGTCCTTCCTAGGCAACCTCATTCCTGCTCAAGGCTTTAATTCCTACCGAATAGAAGATAATTTCAGTGTTCTATATCTCACCCCCACCTCTTCTGTGCTGCCTCTTTCACATTTTTATTTCAGAGTTTTCAAAGGCACTCAAGTCTCATATGTCCAAAATAAAGTCATAATCTCACCAGACAATGGCCCTCTTCCAACTTCCCCTTATCAGCAAATAGGCCCACCATAATGGAAGAGTTATCACCTATGAATGAACTCTAATTCCTTTTATTCAAGCAATCCATTGCCCACTCATTTTTGCTTCCTAAGTATCCCCAAAATTCATCTAGCTAAGTACCATCATTTCAGTCCAAACTACAAACTTCTCTTGCCTGAACTGTTTTAAAAGACTAGTCATTGACTCACCTGTATCAATGATTGTATCCCTTCATTCCAGTTCTCCATAGCATCCAGAATAATTCTTTCTAGGATGCCATGCTTCTGTTTTCCTCAGGCCCTGATCAAAACTTTTTAATAGTTTCACTTGGTCCTAGGACTATGATAAAACTCTTCATACCAAATTCCCTGTAGTATGGACCTTACCTAATTTACTAGCCTCAACTTACACCATTCTCCTATGCTCTTGCCTCTACCGGTCACTCTGGCCCTGTGTCAATTGCTCAAAGACGTCATGCTCCCTGCTAGCACAATGCACAGTAAAGCTATTTCCTCTTTGTTAGTTCACACTTACTCATTTTTCAGATGTCAGCTCAACCTTCAGGAAATGATTTCATGTTCTCTCTGCTAGTCAAATTCCTGATACACACTTTAGGAGGCTAAGGCAGGAGGATTGCTTGAGCAGCCTGGGCAACATAGTGAGATCTCAACTCTAATTTTAAAATAAAATATAAAAATAATAAAAAACAAAAATTCCTGATATATAGTTCAACAGCATTATGTAACTCTCCTTTGTAGCATTTAACATAGTCATAATTTAAGATTTACTTCTGCCATTATTTGATTAATATCTGACTTCTCAACTAGACTGTCAATTCCACGAGGACTGAGGATTAGATCTTTTCTTGCTCACATTTTAATTTTAATACCCAGCACATAGTGAGTGTTCAATAAATATAAATTAAATGAAAGAATAATAGAAATAGAGAATAGGGGCTTAAGTAAAAGCCACAGTAATGGTGTTATATTTTCAGAGAAGACCTATTTATTTACTAAGAAAAGGAAAAGGTAAACTTAAAACAGTAAAGTGTAAATTTACCTTTTTTGTCTAAAAGAGTAAACTTGTAAAATAGCTTACCTAGACACAAATTCACTTAATTCTGAACATTCTGTGGGCTCCATTATTATGTTGAGGTCAGTAACAGCAGAAGATAATCTCTCCTTATTCTAAAACAAAGATAAAAAGTTTACGTATCAAAGCATGGTAAACTTCAAAAAGATAAAAATACTTTTGAAATATGCAAAATGAACTGTCACCAAATAAAAGAGTAATCAAGAAATTATACCAAAAACATTGGTTATTTGTTAAAAGAATGAAGTCAGATCCTTACTCTATACCAAAAACCAAAAGGAATTCCAGATGAATTACTTATGTAAATGGAACACTGAAACAATAAAATATAAAGAGAAAATATAAACTTTTAATTTATTATTGAGGAAAGACTTTCTAAACAAAAATAGAAAAAAATTAGCAAATATGATTAAATAAAAACACAATATATCTAAGTAAAAAAATGATCTTATAATAAAAGAGAAGCAATAAACTGAGCTAAATATTTACCATAAACATGACAAAGGGACACTAAAAAGCTGGAAAAAAAAACGGCAAAGGATATTAACTAAAAATTCAGAAGTAAAAAACAATTTACATGTACAAAAACGTTCAATCTCAGCTGGGCACAGTGGCTTACACCTGCAAGCCCAGCACTTTAGGAGGCCGAGGCTGGTGGATCACCTGAGGTCAGGAGTTTGAGATCAGCCTGGCAGATGTGATGAAACCCCATCTCTACTAAAAAATAATAAAAATTAGCCGGGCTTGGTGGGGGCCACCTGTAATCCCAGCTACTCTGGAGGCTGAGGTAGGAGAATTGCTTGAACCCAGGAGGCAGTGGTTGCAGTGACCTGAGATCATACCACTGCACTCCAGCCTGGGCGAAAGAGCAAGACTTCATCTCCAAAAAAATAAAAATAAAAAGTTCAATCTCGCTAGTAATAATTGTAAATTAAAATAATAAGATGCCATTTTTGCCTATAAAATGAGCAATGACTAAAAATGTGTCAATCCTAGTAAATATACTGAAACCTAGCATAACACTTTTAAATATCATTTTGACAATGCATAACTTAAAATATTCTTAATCTTCTGTCCCAGTAATTTAACTTCTAAGAATCTGTCCTTAAGTACTATAATGAGAAACGAAGACAAAGACTTATCAACAAATATATTCATAACCGTACTACTGATCACAGAAAACAAAAACAGCTATATACTCAATGATGGGGATCGTTAAACTGTTTTGATCTGCAGATTCAGGTTTTCCCTTTTACTTTAGTAAAATTTGTTCTGTTATGTATTTGCTATAATTTCTCTTTACTTTTTTTGCTACTCTTGCTTTTGGAAAAATCATATATTGGCTCTCCATTGTCTGTCTTCTAGATTTATTATGTTCGTTTCAATTGCTTTCACAGGTGATTTTTCTCAGGCATATCCTCCATACTCTATTCTCTTACACTGATAATGTAATTTTCAGTACTATAATCATTTTATTCTTCTTTTCTTTTTCTCTCAGCTTTTTTCTCTTATTCAATTTTCTTTATGATTTGAGAGTCAGAGCAGCTTTTATATAGCATGCTGTTTTATTTCCTGGATTAACCATTTAAAGTGAATTTGTCTGTATTTTCTTAACTTCCTTTCTTTTTATGTCAGTATTTTTGCCCTAATTTTAAATCACATTGCCCAATATGGTGATGAAAGAACTCTGTTCCATCTTTGTGCTCTGAATTCCTGAACTCTGTGGCTCCTATTTGTTATGAACAGCAGTAAATCCAGCAATTTTTGCTATTTCCTAAGACTACAGTGAGTGGAAACTTCTTGACTCTCTTTCCCATTTATCTGTATACTATCTGACTATCCCTTAATATTCTGAACTTTTGGAGAAAGAAATACTGATGGTTTGTAATCTTTGTTTAGTTTTTCATCTGCTTGAGGGAAGGGTAGGAATTACTAGGAGCAGATGCAGTTCAATAAGCTCTCTGTGGGCATCTACCACCATTTCTAATCAAAACGTAAGTTCCAGAAGCACTCTTACAACTCAGTTTTTTAAAAGTTAAACCAATTCAAAACTGGGCAAAAGATCTAAATAGATATCTCTCCAAAGATGACATACGAATGGCCAATAAGCACACGAAAAGATGCTCAACATCATTGGTCATCATCAAATAGTTCCAATTGACCTGGTAATTCCCCTTCTGGTCACACATTTCCACTTAAGTGGAAACTTAAGTCCACTTAAAAACTTGCACATAAGGCTGAACATAGTGGCTCATGTCTCTCTAATCCCAACACTTTGAGAGGCTGTGGCAGAAAGATTGCTTGAGCCCGGAAATTCAAGACCAGCCTGGCCAACACGGTGAGATCCCGTCTCTACAATGATAAATGCTACAGTATGGATGGGCCTTGAAAACATTATGCTAAGTGAAAGAAGCCAGACAACACAGACCACATATTATATGCTTCTATTTTTATGAAAAGTCCAAAACAAGCAAATCTGTAGAGAGAAAACTGGTTCTTTGGGATTGGGTAAAAGGAGAGGGGGAGTTGAAGGATGACAGTTAAAGAATATGGGGTTTCTTTTTGAGGTAAAAAAATTTACTGTGGCAATGACTGCACAACTCTGAATATATTAAAAACTACAGGCCAGATGCAGTGGCTCACACCTGTAATTCCAGCACTTTGGGAGGCCAAGGCAAGTGGACCACTTGAGGTAAGGAGTTTGAGACCAGCCTGGCCAACATGGTGAAACCCTGTCTCTACTAAATATTCACAAATTAGCTGGGCATGGTGGTGCACAGCTAATTGGGAGGCCAAGGCAGGAGAATCACTTGAACCCAGGAGGCAGAGGTTGCAGTGAACGAAGATCGCACCACTGCACTCCAGCCTGGGCAACAGAGCAAGACTCAGCCTCAAAAAGAATAACAATAATAATAATAAATAATAATAAACTTATGAAACAAAGCTTGGATTCTGAATAAATTATATTTGAAAAACAACTATAGAACTATACACTTTAAACTGGTAAGTTATATGATATGTGAATTATATCTCAATAGAACTGTTACCAGAAAAATAAAAGGAAAGAAAGGAAAAGGAAAACAAAAATCTCAGGGGCACATCTGGTCTCCTGGTCAAGTATGTGTAGACACATGTTAGATTTCAGCTTTTTAACCCATTAGAATAGGCAAGTAACCCTTCAATGCAAAGTCTATGATTTATTGGCCTCTTTAAAAAAAAATTTTTTGTTGGTTTATAGAATCTTGAACAACTTGAAAGCTGACTTGAAAATATTGTTTTTCCATCTCTCCCCTGCTTGTGGTACCGCTAACTAGGTCAATTCTCCCCAGTTGGTAAATAAGAGAAGAGACCTTATAAACAATCTGACCTCAAGCCCCTACATGAGTCTCAGCAGCACATTCCTTTCTACAATGGTCCATTTAATTTAAGCCCACGGTTTTCATTCTCCTCTACAACTGAAGGATTATGGGTAGAAGTGTTTAGGAAAAGGTGCCATTAAGTTGGTACCTTTTTTTTTTTTTTTTTTGTCAGGGTTTTGCTCTATTGCCCAGGCTAGAATGCAGTGGTTCAGTCACAGCTCATTGTAACCTTGAATTTCTGGACTCAAGCAATCCTCCAGCCTCAGCCTCCCAAGTGGCTAGGACTATATGGGTGAGCCATCAAGCCTGGCTAATTTTTAATTAAAAAAAAAAAAAAGAGACAGGGTCTCACTATGTTGCCCAGGCTGGCCTCTAATTCTAATTCTCAAGCTGTCTTCCTGCCTTGACTTCCCTCAGTGCTGGGATTACAGGTGTGAGCACCATACCCAGCCTAACTTTGTAAAACTTATAAACCTCTCATGAACCACCTTGTATTGGATTTCAGTGTTTAGAATCAAATGTCATTAATATCAGAGAGACTCTCTTTGGAGCCTATGATAAATGGAATTGTATTCTCTTCTATTTAAAAATATTGCTTATTTTTGAATAATTTTGTTCATTTCATTGGGATAGAAGTTATGGAAACAACCTGCCACTTTCCCCACAAACTCCTATCCATCTAATTGATTATGTTGCTTAGATTATGGAAGGCTGATAAATGTTAATTCTGATGTCTTACAACTCTTCACAAACATAGTGCTGAGAACACCAGAAAGTAAATCTGGACAACAGAGCTCTATGTCCCAACCATGTTGGACAATAATAACTGCACAAACGTGTACTCATTCAAACTCTGTGGATCCATTTACTTATAAAATAATAGGGTCGACCTAGACAAACTATAAGTTATCATTTTGTTCTAACATTCTATTAACATGATGTGAGGTCATGTTTAGTTCAAATATTTTATTAATATAACTTTATTAAAACAATATTCTATAAATTGAGGATTTTACTATTTAGATTACTTTTTAATTTTCAGATAGCTAAACCTCTCCCTCTAGTGGAAATTTTATTTTTAAAAAATGTTTTAGAACACACAAGGTTGCTGTGTTGTTTTTTTCTATCAGCCTTAACAGTAAAAATGTGCTCAGTATGTAAAATGGTAAAACTATTTTAGAAGGCAATTTGCCACTTTCAGAATTTAAAAGGACATTTCCTTTGACCTAGCAATTCTACTTGGTATGTTTCTAAAGGCATACATACACAAGTTGGTAAAGAATATGCTAGAATTTGCCATTAAATAATAAAAATTTCAAAAAGTTTCCATCACCTTATTACATCAGAATTGTAAGCAATAAAGAAAAATAAGATTGTTATTTGTTTTTTCCTCGCCAAGTAAGAACTCTTGGTGCCCTCCTATACAACTGACTCCAAAAACCATGTTAATTCCAGGCGTGTCTGTAATTTCTTCCAACACCTTATTTACCAGTCTGGTCTTCAAGAAGAATCATAAAATCTAAAAGTCTCAGAGAGAAAGAATTCTTAACACAGCCAGGGAGAACACATTCTTTCTGTAGCACATTGTTAGTAAAACCAAGCAGTCTCAAAACATCTACATACTTTTAAACATGAACAATGACAATTCATGTCTCTTTAGAGACTCAGCAACTACTATGTCTTTTTTGTGTGTGGGTGAGACAGTGTCTCACTCTGTCACCCAGGCTGGAGTACAGTGGTGCAATCTGGGCTCACTGCCACCTCTGTCTCCAGGGGTTCAAGCGATTCTCCTGCCTCAGGGTCCATAGCAGCTGGGATTACAGATGCCCACCACCACTCCCAGCTAATTTTTTGTATTTTTAGTAGAGAAGGGGTTTCACCATGTTGGCCAGGCTGGTCTTGAGTTCCTGGTCCATCTGCCTCAGCCTCCCAAAGTGCTGGGATTACAGACATGAGCCACCAGGTCTGGCCTGGTTCTATACCTTTCAAAGAACATATCAACAGTTCCTCTCTTTAGATTTTTTTTCCTCCTGCATCCCCTAAAGCATGTAGGACAGAAACTCCTAGTAGTCCCCTGTATTTATACTTTTTTCTTGCTCCAGTTTTTCACTAGCCACATGGCCAAGTATAATGAAGACTAAATTTCCAGCATCCTTTGCATCAATTTGTTGGCCAATGGACTGTAAGTGAAAATGATGAGTGTACAACTTCCAGAAAGTGTTCTTTAAAAGAATAGGTGAGGCTTTGTTTGCTCAACCTCTTCCTGATACCTGAAATGCTAATGTGATCATTGAGCTATGAATTGAAGCCATGTGTGGTTGATGGTAGAATCTATCATAAACCCACCATATTGGCCCTTGAAAACATACAAGTTTACTTAAGTAATAGAGAAATAGACTTCTAGTACCTTTATTTTTAAATTTTCTTTCAGGCGCAGCTCAAATGATTCTAATTCATTCCGCATGTAAGCTAACGGTATAATCTCAGGCCATTACCAAACAGTCACAAAATTTTCAATCATGCTTTGGTGGCATGAGGATAAGAATATTTGCTTAAAATACTGTTGAGGTCTGGGTCAGTGCCAACACTGTCAGGTGGGAGGCAGACAGCAGCAAGGGTAGCAGGACCTAAGTGGCAGGACATCTACTGCTTGGCTTCTATCCTGTCTGTGCTGCCCTGGGGCAGCTACCCAGGCCCAGGAGGCCAAACCATGTGGTAGTTCATGCTGGGAATGACTCTGGTCAGGCAGCAGTCATTCTTCAGGAGCATATTACATTATCAAAAATGCCTTCTACACCATGACCTCATCCTTATTTGACTCAGGAAGGCATCAAATTACGAATTGATACTTTCCATCAGAGGTTTAAGGTGACTAAAGTATGCAACTTAAATAAAGTGAAGTGAAGATACTGCAGTCTATGTTGGATACTGTAGTCTTCTCAGGCCATAGCCCCACTAAGGAGCACACCAATCTCTTAGGGTACAACACATCCTGGAAGGTACAACTCCACTAAGCAGCTCATTCACCTCAATGTCAGAGGATAATCTTTCCCTTTTCACTTGGATTTGTGGACAAGCCTCCCAAGGAAAAGACTAATTTTGACTACAGCCGAGCTTCTCTCCACATAACCCACAAGGCACCTGTGAAGGAGATGAACTCCTACAGCAGAAAAAGGCTGCAAGATCCCAAGGCTGCCAGGATTCCCCTGAGCAGTTTCCTGGACATATATACTAGAGTGCACATGTTTTCAGAGATGGAACTGGACCACAGGATTTTGATTCTACCAACCTGCCATGGGTTGCAGGCCTGGCCCATTAAATACAGAAGTGCATTCAGTAGATTATCACACTCAGATCAAGTTCACATGAGCCACAAAGAAAGAAAATATAGTTGGTCAGACTACAAAACCTTCTGCAATGGGACAACATCCAGGAATCCCTGCGCCACCTGAAGTTTAAGCCTGGGGTGCTGGCACAGGTTGTCCAGCCTAAATGATACCAGTCCATTTGGGTCCATACTCTGCTTTAGTCTTCAGCATATGATCTTTGTGGTCATGTGGTATCACCTTGGTGATCTTGTACATCCCCAAGGCCTGGTGCCCATCTCGGAACAATGTCAGTTCCCTAGAGCACTTACCACCCATGCCCCTGACACAAGAATATGGTGAAACGTGTTTTGTATCCTGCTCAACTGGCCTTGGCAATGCTACACTGTACCTTTTCTGGGTCACTTTGGCAGTGTAAGAGAGATACTCTAAGATGAGTACAAGCTGGGAGCTTTGCCATCGAATTAGGGGGTCTATATAACCACCAGCCCATCCTAGCCTGCCAGAGCCAGTAATGGCAAATGGAGATTTGGACTGCAAGAGAAGCAAAACTTCCAAACCCAGATAACTGTACGAAATCCTTGGGACCAGTTAGGGAGTGGCCATCTGACACAGAAGAAGGTAAGGTCCTGACTCCATGACCAACTCCTGTCTCATACAAAATGGGAAACTTGGGACTGTTTTTGTGGCTAAGGACACTGATGACAAGGATAAGGAATCCTGGCACATGACCCTGAATATAAGCAGGCAGCTTGTTCCTTAGGACTCAGTTACAACAACTACTCTACACCACTTTAGTTATCTGATGAGCCGCGGCCAAGGTAACCTGGCTGTCCTTCCCTGTTCTGTTCCTCCTCTTTACACACATTTCCCTGTTGGCCCAACTGGCAAAACAAACTAGTTGAAACTGCTTTCTCCTCTTTCAGCTTTTTTGGTTTTTTTTGTTTTCTCCAGCTTTCAGCTTTTCTTGGAGTCAGCCTTTGAAGGTGGCTGAGCCCTGTTCTGCTGCACCCTGGCCAGTGGGGCTACTTATAATTCTGTCTGCTTTTGCTTTCCTGTTTCTTGATATTATGTGAAGGTCTTAGCCAAAGGGATCTTCCCCCCTCTGTGATGTCTCAGCAATCCAGTACAACATGCAAGATCATCCAGCCCCAAGGAGCATTCAGGTGGCTGTGGTCCCAGATGACCACAACCTCATGAGAGGCCCTCAGCAAGGACACTCAACTGAGGGCATCGAAAATTCCTGACCCACCGAAAATCGGTGAGATAATTAATAAATATAGTCATTCCTCCCTTTCTGTGGTTCTACATCCATTGACTGACCAACTGCAGACCAAAAATATTTGGAAAAAAAAAACTATAGATGTAGATGATTGCATCTGTACTGAACACATACAAATCGTTTTTCTCATCATTATTCCCTAAACAATATACTATAATAACTATTTTATAGCATTTATATTGTATTGGGTATTAGAAGTAATCTAAAGATGATTTTTAAAGTATAAAGAAGGATGTGTGTACATTATAGGCAAATACTACATCATTTTATATAAGGAACTTGAGTATCCGTGGATTTTGGTATTGCAGGGAATCCTGGAACCAATTGCTCACAGATACTGAGGGATGATTGTATTTTTGGTGGTTTTTTTGTGTGTGTGTGACAGGATCTCACTCTGTTACCCAGGCTCGAGTACAGTGGTGTAATCACAGCTCACTGTAGCCTTGACCTCCTAGACTCAAGCAATCCTTCCACCTCAGCCTCGAGTAGCTGGGAACACAGGTGTGTACCACCATGCCTGGCTAATTTTTTGCTTTTTGGAGAGACAGGGTGTCACTATGTTGCCCGGGCTGGTCTCAAACTCCTGGGCGCAAGCAATCCTCCTGTTTTAGCCTCCCAAAATGCTGAGATTACAGGTGAAAGCCATCATGTTTGGCCTGCTTTGGGTTAAGATGCCAAATGTTATGGAGATTGGTTAAGCAACAATAGATAACTAATAGATATTAGATGGCTGGCATATCACCTAACTACCCAGGACTATTCCCACAACCTCATGGGATTGCACTGGGAGCCCAGGAGCATCTTGCTACCTGTCCTTCAATAAAGCACCTATGGTTTTCGTAACAATCCTACCATATGCAGTTGCTGGGCTATTAATACTTGAAATTTTGAAAATGTACCACTTTGCACAAAAGTGCTATGAGGGGGCCCTGGCTCATGAACTCCTCTTCAGCTCCATCACTGTTGAAGGCTGTGGGAATTGTTTATCTCATAGCAGAAGTATCTCTGTTATCACAACATGCTCCTTAACTTACCTGAATTTCCAGAATCTGAAATTCAAGTTGAAATGTAACCATGTGGCAATTTCCTGATAATCGGTGTCTCTGTAGAACTTTTCTTATACCTGTAAACCAGAAAAACAAATATTTTGTTTGTAAATCACCATTTTCTTCAAATGCCTATTATTTAATTTTGTGTGAATATCTACAATACATTGGGTATATGTGTGAAAGTATGCATGAATAATTACATTGAAAAACTCTGGAAAAATGTACACCAAATTGATTCTCTTTGGAAAATAAAATTAATGACAGCTTCTAATTCTAGTTTTCAACTATACCAAAGATTATGGTAAGAAGTAGAAATGTGGCCGGGCGCGGTGGCTCATGCCTGTAATCCCAGCACTTTGGGAGGCCACGGTGGGCAGATCACCAGGTCAAGAGATCGAGACCATCCTGGCCAACATGGTGAAACCCCGTCTCTACTAAAAATACAAAAATTAGCTGGGCATGGTGGCGTGTGCCTGTAGTCCCAGCTACTCGGGAGGCTGAGGCAAGAGAACTGCTTGAACCCGGGAGGCAGAGGTTGCAGTGAGCCGAGACTGCATCACTGCACTCCAGCCTGGCACCTGGCGACAAAATGAGACTCTGTCTCAAAAAGAAAAAAAAAGTAGAAATGTACTAGTATAGCCCTAGACAAATTTGAATCACGTTAACTGTTCAATGGTTATTTTTTAAACACTATCTAGTTCTTAAAGGCAGTAAATTGAATCCATGCATTTACCTCTGCTCTCTCTCAAAACTTCACTAAAATGACAGTGATAAATGATATTTTTGAGATATGACACGCATATATTTGAATGCATAAAATGCTCTGTTCTTAAGTATACAGCTCAATATTTTTTTTTACACATGTGGTTGTCCAGGTAACTATCACTCAGATAATTATACAAGAATTTTATAGAACCCATAAGGTTCCCTCATGTCCTTTCCCAGGGTATACCCTAACCACAAGAAGTACGTAAGCACTATCCTGACTTTATGTAGTCATCTACTTTTGCTAATGACGTTATTTTTAGAAGGGCATGATTCTATAAGGATAAAGGGAACAGGAAAGAGAAGAGAAATCTGATTTAGGAAGCTGGAAATCAGACAGATGAACTAGATAGCACATGGAAAAGTAAAAGTGACCTGGTAGAGCCAGAAAAACTGAAACCGAAGCCAGCAAATGGGGAAACCCAGAAGCAAGCCCATTTACATAGCAGAATACCAGAAGAGTATTATGAATCAGCAGCATCAAGTACCTTTATGGGAGGTGGACTCGGAGCTCAAAATAGGAAGGCTGGTTAAAGATTTGTTCAATAAGTAGTTAGGAAAAAAAGACAGAATGGTACAAACTGACATTATTTGCCTCCTAATTAGATGTACCAGTAAGAACAAAACATCACTTTCATAGTTTTCCTGTCAAAATTACACGGGAATGTCATTAAGAGGAAACCATCAGAAATAAAAAGAGATTGAAGAACAATGTATAATACAAGTGGTCTTTGAAGATGTCAATGTCATAAAAGACAGAGAATGCTGACCAGATTAGTTAGACTAAAGAGACATGACAGCCAGGTGCAATGCCTAATCATGGATTAGATGTGGAATTTTTTAAATAAATGGCTAAGGAAGACTCACAACTGTTAAGTTGTCAGTTCTTCCCAACTTGATCTACACATTAAATGCAATCCAATCAAAATTCCAGCAAGTTACTTTCTGGATATTGACAAACTGATTATCAAATTTATGTGGAAGAGCAAAAACTCAGGAAAGCCACAACAATCTTCAAGAAAAATAAAGTTTATGAACTTAAATGACCTGATTTAGAGACTTACTATAAAGCTACAGTAATCAAGACAGTATGGTATTAGTGAAAGAGTAGACAAATAGGTCAACAGAACAGAAGAGAACGTCCAGAAATAGGGTCACACAGATATAGTCAAATGATCCTTGACAAAGGAGCAAAGACAATTCAATGGAGAAAGGATAGTCTTTTCAACAAAAGGGGCTGGAACAACTGAACATCCCCATGCGAAACAAGCAAAAAAAGAATCTAGACACTGACTTAATAACTTTCACAAAAATTAACTCAAAATATATCACAGATCTAAATATAAAACACAAAACTATAAAACTCCTAGAAGATAGTATAGGAGAAAATCTAGATGATCTTGGTCTTTGTCCATAAAAATAAATGTGCCAAAAATGCAGTAAAGAAAAAATGCAAATGGAATCCTGGAAATAATATAGAGCCATCACTTTATTTTGCACACAAGAAATCAGGCCCAGAGAGACTTATTATTCTGTCCAATGTCCAGACTTTATTTTTTCTTTACGTCCAGGCTTTATTTTTTCTTCATGGATGACCACTATGCATATATAAATTGCATGCAAATATATAGCATGATAAATTTTCAGTTCATTACTTTTTAACTTGAACACATTGGTTTTTATTTTATTTTATCTTTGAAATGGAGTCTCGCTCTGTCGCCCAGGCTGGAGTGCAGTGGCGCCATCTCTGCTCACTGCAACCTCTGCCTCCCAGGCTCAAGCGATTTTCTTGCCTCAGCTTCCTGAGCAGCTGGGACTACAGGTGTCTCCCACCACATTAATTTTTGTATTTTTGGTAGGGACAGGGTTTCACCACATTGACCAGGCTGGACTCAAACTCCTGATATCAAGTGATCCACCTGCCTTGGCTTCCCAAAGTGCTGGGACCACAGGTGTGAGCCAACGCGCCCAGATTATTATTATTATTTTTTTTTTTGAGATAGAGTCTCATTTTGTCACCAAGGCTACAATGCAATGGTGCAGTCTCAGGCCACTGTAACCTCCACCTCCCAGCTTCAAGCCATTCTCCTGCTACAGCCTCCCAAGCAGCTGGGACTACAGACAGGCACCATCACACCCAGCTAATTTTTTTTTTTTTTTTTTTTTGAGAAGGAGTTTCGCTCTTGTTACCCAGGCTGGAGTGCAATGGCACAATCTCAGCTCACCGCAACCTCCGCCTCCTGGGTTCAGGCAATTCTCCTGCCTCAGCCTCCTTGAGTAGCTGGGATTACAGGCACGTGCCACCATGCCCAGCTAATTTTTTGTATTTTTAATAGAGACGGGGTTTCACCATGTTGACCAGGATGGTCTTGATCTCTTGACCTCGTGATCCAACCGCCTCAGCCTCCCAAAGTGCTAGGATTACAGGCGTGAACCACCATACCTGGCCTGATTTTTATTTTAAAATAATGAGTAAAGGTGTATTTTTAACAAAGTTTACAGATAGCAGAAGAGGATTAGTCCTTCAAAACAATCAATCCACATATCAATATCAAGCCCATTCACATATTTTTAACAATATGCGTTTAAAGCTAATCAAAAGACAAGAATAAAAATTATAAATTAAAAACTATTCTCATTACTTTGCAGTAACACTTAATTTGGACTTCAAACTCCATTACTTAATTTGTAAACTGACTCTTTTGGAATCAAAATGGAGAATATTTAAAAGAATCATCATAATTACTAAAGCAAATTCCAAAAAAAAAGAGTTCTAAAAATGTACGGAGAAATAAAAGCATAGCTGCAATAAAGTATTAGTTATGACTCAATAATGATAAATAATACTTTGGAATGATGGAAGTCAAGATCATTTGATTACCTAGCTTCAGCTATATTCATTAATATGCCACAGAAACTGTGTCTGCCCAAGTAATAGCTATGGCAAAAGACAATGACTTCAAATAGCTGTTTGTCTTTCCAATAGCACCTGGCCAACTATCCGGGACAGACACAGTAGTTATTTGATTAATTAAAGATTTGATGGCATCATGTGTCACCAAACACATCCACTAAATCAAACTGTATTGTTCCCAGTTTAATAGATTAAAAATCTGTCAAAATATAGTATTATTATTAGAAATACCATTGGAACAATGCTGTATCGCTTCTGTTTGGAACAACTATTCACTTTTGCCTGGTAACTTTTTTCTGTGTTATAACAAACAGATATTGTGACATAAGAAAATAGTCTTCGATGACAAGGCTTTCAAGCATTTTAACCTGTGAAGCCTAACAGCTGTTTAACTTCTTTATGAAATTATACAATTCTTGTGAAAAAGAGAACAAGAAACATCTGAAAACTAGTGACACCAGCACTGCATTGTCAAATGACTTATTCTGACAGGACCCTTTCGTGTATAGATTACATTACATATGACTGCTACTGTCAGTCTTTATTATTTTCCTGTTCAAAATATTTTTCTTAGACTGGGCGCAGTGGCTCACGCCTGTAATCCCAGCACTTTGGGAGGCCAAGGAGGGCAGGTCACCTGAGGTCAGGAGTTCGAGACCGGCCTGGCCAACATGGTGAAACCTAATTTTTACTAAAAATATAAAAATTACCCAGGCATGGTGGCGCATGCCTGTAATCCCAGCTACTCAGGAGGCTGAGGCAGGAGAATCACTTGAACCCAAGAGGTGGAGGTTGCAGGGAGCCAAGATCACGCCACTGCACTCCAGCCTGGCAGAGCAAAACTCCATCTCAAAAAAACAAACAAAAATGAAGAAAAAGGAACAAAAAAATAAAAAACAAGGTATATTTCTTCCAGTACCATTACTCTTGCCAAACTACTTCACAATTCATTTCAAGAAACTCCTACAACCACATAGATTTCTGGCTTTAAAATGATATTTCTTGTTTACAATTTTTATATTTTTCTAAGTTTTCTAAAATGAGCACATATTACTCACAGACAGAAAAAAGGCATTTTAACTCTTGTTATGTCCCTGTCTGAAATCTCCCATTCAAAGCACATTAGCTTTGTCAAGACTCTATGCCTAATCTTCATGTTGAGACTTTTAAGCTAGTAAAAGTCTTATACCTGGCCTATCCTCATTCTCTATTCTCTCTGCATTCCATCTCTTCCCTTCAAGTAATTTAAGTCTCCAAATTTCATCACTCTGTTTCTGTATATAATTCCATTACCCTACAGTGGCTGCCAAAGACACTCTAAGGTTATTCTCCCTCTCCCCTGTCATGAGGGTTATTTTCAGTGGAAAAGTCAGGAAGCACACCAAAAATGATTTCTGCTTTTGGGAATGTTATTCTTGACCAGCCAAAGTTCTTGACATCCACTTGCACAGCCAAAGTAGCTACCCCTTATCTCTTAGTGCATCACAGATCTTTGGCAATAAAATCTAGTCATTGGGACCAGAAATTTTCCTTCTAGCAAAAGGTCCATCTGCTAAAACATTTATCTTGGCAGCTTTCATGTCAGTGCTGAACAACTCCTAAGATTTATAAATTAATGGTGCTGTGGTTCTTATAATCATTATTCATTTAT
This sequence comes from Cebus imitator, assembly GCF_001604975.1. Lineage (NCBI taxonomy): Eukaryota > Metazoa > Chordata > Mammalia > Primates > Cebidae > Cebus > Cebus imitator. The sequence continues at coordinate 169,850 of NW_016108035.1, read as the reverse complement.
CACTATTTACTTGACTATTAAGGTACTTAATTATAGAAACTGTTTCTGTTCTTGTCCATGAGGAAGGAGGTTAAAAAGAAAGAAAGAAAAGAAACTGTGCCTGTTCTTTACTATTTACCTCAGACAGTTTTTTTTTTTTTTTTT
>NW_016108035.1:165685-167521 GCF_001604975.1 Cebus imitator | reverse complement strand
AAAAAAAAAAAAGAAATTTTAGTTAATTAGTTAATATTTGCACTAGATGGTATCTTATTTTTTGTCATCCATCATTTCCTTTAAACACTCTGCTACATTCTACACTGTTGACTTTTCCTGCCAGCTTAAAACATCCCTTCCTTGGATCCTTGGGCATATTATCCCAATTCTCATTTGATATTTTGGGTCGGTTTCTTGTCTCCAACATTAGAGGAAAACCCTAACACTCTTACCTCTGCTGTACTAAATGTGTATTCTTTCATTCTGCAGGAACACTAAATGATTAGCCTTAGCCCCTCTATGCCAGTAACTCTTAAAATATACCTCTAACCATATATCTCTTCTTCCTGCTAGGTAGATGCTGCTTGATATCACACCAAATGGTTTCTTATGGAATTTCCTTTTCCTCTAAATTACCCTACATTTGTTAATAATAAAATCTTTCCCTTGGTATGTCAGGCTCTATACCTTCGAAGTTATCCTTGGCTCCTTCACTTGCCTGACATCTGGACTTAGACTGTCATCCTTTCTGCTCCCTCACATAACTATTCTTTCTTTCCTATTTCTAATTCTACTATATTAGCCAATGCTCATATGCTCTTATGACCTTATACCATGTCTATAAGGAATAATCTAACTCCATATTTTTCACATTGAGAATCCAAGACTTAATAAAGTCTGTAAATTTTTTTTCAAATTTTGTTTTAATGCTAATTTAAAATGTTAATGTAAGTGTATTCTGTATCATGAAACTACCATAGCCTCTTTTGCATTTGTCATCATAGACGGATGCCCCCACAAATTACTTTAAACATAGAAGTCAAAGAAAAAAGAACAGATTGGGTACAGTGACTCACTCCTGTAATCTCAGCACTTTGGGAGGCTGAGGCAGCCCAGGAGTTTGAGACCAATCTGAACAACATGGCAAAACCCCATGTCTACCAAAAAAAAAAAAAAAAAATAGCTGGGTGCAGTAGCAGGTGCCATCCCTTAGGGCCAACTAATTGGCTGGTGGAGGGTCACTGAGGCAGGACAATTGCTTGAGCATGGGAGGCAGAGGCTGCAGTGAGTCATGATCATGCCACTGCATTTCAGCCTGGGCAACAAAATGAGACCCTGTCTCAAAAAAGAAAGAAAGAGAGAGAGAGAAACAGAGAGAGAGAGAGAGAGAGAGAGAGAGAAGGAAGGGAAGGAGGGAGGGAGGGAAGGAATAGAAAAGAGAAAAAAGAACAGAGACAATCTTCATATATAAATGATAAGCTCTTGACAAGTGAATACCAAATGTCACAGCAAGCTATGAACGAAAATTTCGGGGTATTTCTAATAGAGCAAAGTGGTAAGAGAATCAAGTCATCATTAAAGGATAGATATGCAGAACTCAGAAAAGAACCTGCAGTTGTCACAGTGGCCAATAGGGAGTTAGTGTTTACTACGTATGGTGTTTCAGTTTGGGGTGATGAAAAAGTTCTAAAGATGGGCAATGGTGATGGTTGCACAACAATGTGCATGTGTTTAATGCCACTGAGCTATACACTTAAAAATGGTTAAAATTGGCCAGGCGCAGTCGCTAACACCTGTAATTCCAGTATTTTGGGAGACCAAGGCAGGTGGATCACGAGGTCAGGAGTTCAAGACCACCCTGACCAACATGATGAAACCCTATCTCTACTAAAAATACAAAAATTAGCTGGGCATGGTGGCGTGTGCTTGTAATTCCAGCTACTCAAGAGGCTGAGGTAAGAGCATCGCTTGAACCTGGGAGGCGAAGGTTGCAGTAAGCAGAGATCACTCCACTGTACTCCTGCCTGGGCGACAGAGCAAGACTCCGTCTCAAAA
>NW_016108035.1:161226-165665 GCF_001604975.1 Cebus imitator | reverse complement strand
AAAAAAAAAAAAAAAAAGTAAATCTTATGTATATTTTGCCACAAAAAGAAACTGCATATTCTTATTCATAGCAGCTATTTAGTTTGAGCAAAATATTGATATATTTCAACTAATTATGTTAGTTTGAGTTAATTTGGGTTCGTTTGAATTTTATTCACTTTGTGGTTTTATTATTTGTAAGTTTGTCTCATTGGATAAAAATTTTTTGTAAAAATTAGGAGTACGCAAGAAGCTTTTCTCCTTTAAAAAGAATTTATACATGAGTTTCAAGGTCAATAGTCTACTAATCAGTGCTAGTTACTATTACAAGGCAAGTACTCTTCTAAATGAATTACATATATTAACTCAATTAGTCCTCACAGCAACCCAAAAACTTGGGTATAATTTTACCAAGGAGAAAACTGAAGCACGAAAAGGGGCACTCATTTAACAAAGATCACCCAGCCAACAGCAGAAACAGGATTTGAAGGTAGGCAACTGGGCTCCACAGTGTGGATACATGGATATAGCTGAATAATTTATCTCCAATTTTCCTACCTCCAGTCCATCCAACCACTTATAATCACTCTAAAAAACAGCTTAGTACATAGGTCCCTATCTTCCTTCTCCACTATAGTGAAAAGAAACCTCATGTTAAATCCAAACACCCTGGACTGACATTTAATGTCTCTCACAATCTGGACTCTTTCCAACATAACCACTGAGAAGTCCCAGATTATATAAATAAAATCCTACCCCATCCCCAGTCAACTGAACCGACTCCCTCTTGGCCAAGGCAAACCCCAAAGAAACCTTAGAAACTCAGTTCTCAACCAAGATAGGATGGGATGTCAGACACACCTCGTTATACCCTTTCTCATTTGGGGTTTAGACACAACTGACCAGCATTAATGTAAAATAGAGATAGTATGAGTTGCAGAACAGACTCTGTGGCAATAAGCTACCAAATGATAAACAAGACCTAAGGCCATGCCATGCACACACCCCCTCCACTTAAAAGAATGAACTATGTTCTAACTGCCACAGTTTTTTTTTTTCCTCTAGTGGCTAAATAAGCACTGGCCTCCAGATAAGCAATATAAAAATAATTGCAGTTCATCCACAACCGGATGCTAACTGACTCCTCTGTTCCACAGGTCTGATAGGACAAGAGACTTCCAAAATTTTCTTCTGATAAGATCACCAACTATGGACTCTAACACGTTTACAAAGGCTGTGTGCTTAAATACCTTTGCTTCCCTCCTTCACCTTTCTTCGTACAGGGCCTAATTGTAATGCATTTAAATCTTAAGTCTGCTCCCAAAATGAACATGAGATGCATGTAACATGCATGTTTATTCAGTACGCGTGAGCACATCTCCCTTCATGAATATTCATAGCTCCTCCTATGACCTGTTGAATATGTATACTCAGCCCACTCATCCAGCATAAATCCCTGCCCCAACCCCACCTCCTTCAAAGTGCCTGCCTTTCTGCTTTGGCTGAAGCTACGGTTCCCAGCTTGTCAGTATGGCCACTTTGCAGGCTGTAACCCTTCAGAAGAAATCTCTTTAAATTTGCAGATCTCATGATCTTTCAATTTACACTACTCTACCACATGGACTAACAAAATCTTGTCGCCAGTAAAGAAACCACTTTTCTCCAGTTCTTAAACTTCAAAATGTGCAAACAAATCATCTGTCAGGGCAGGGTATCTTTTTTAAATGCAGATTCTGATTCAGTAGGTCAGGATGTCGCTCTAATAAACTGCCAGGTGATGCTAAAGGCTCCCATCTGTGGAGCACACCCCAATTAGCAAGGGTCTCTAATACATTTACTCTCATTTGTGGAGGTGCAGGTGTGTGCCCTGTTCACCTGTTTCCTCTCCCTTTTACCAGTCACAGCTTCCTCTACTTTCATGACCGAATGCCGACATTTTCTGTAGATCTCCTCCTCCTCCCTATTTTCTACCAATCCTTCTCCGGTTAGCTCAGGAAAATCTCATTCTCTCTGCATGAATGTCAAATTAGTGTTGACTCAAAACATGAAGACAGTTAATTTCGGATAAATTCTATGTTTGAGATGATGACACATAATTACGGTTTTCTCTCCCTCTCCTTCAATAAACGAAAACTGCCTGGACTTTGGAGTTAGATTTTTGGGTCCCAATCCATCTCTGACAATTCCTTTCTCTGGAACCTTGGACAAGCTACCTAACTTCTCTGTGCCTCAGTTTCTTCAACTATAAAACATGGCTAACAATAGCACCTACCTCAGAGGAATGTCAAATTCTCCTACAGGCTATATTAACTATTTTTCTTTGTATCAACTTACCATTTTACCAAGTTATTTTTAAAGGAATTTTTATGGCATTATCGTAAACAAAAAGTCAGTATCACTTGCCATGGTTAGCTGACCCATAAAAACAAATGCCATGAAACCAAACGGACTTATTAAATCCCAACTAGAGATACCTCTGGATACTGCAGGTGGGATTATCTAGCTAGAGACATAGTCAAGACTTTCTCCTTGTCAGTCGCCCACACAGACGACTGCGATTAAACGAATTAATGCTCTGCAATGCGTTTACAACAGGGCGCCGTAGGTGCTGCTCCCAACTCCAGGCCATCGTCATGACAGAATCAATGCCAGTTCATGCCCACATTCTGGGGTTGGGAGTAGGACACCCGGGATGTCTATGGAGATTCACCGGCCTGGCCTGGGAATCCTGGCCGGCGGGCTCTGGGGGACTTGGGGGGCCACGTACTGGACTCGGGACGTCTCTTCCCAGGGCGCTGGCGGGTCCTCACACGCTCGCCGCAGGGCCGCGATCTCAGCTTGCAAAGCGCGCACCTCGGCCAGCTCTGCGTCCATGGCGCGTTGCTGACCAGAGCAGCGCCGGCTGCGCCGCTATCACTCTGACCCGCGCATTTCACCGGCGCTTCAAGCCTCCCGCGCGCTCCCGGCGCGGACCATCCCAGAGCTCACGCGGAGGGGAGGCGGGAGAGCCACGCGTGACTCCCGCGGCACTGTGCGTCCAACTCCGCGCTCGCACGAGAGCCCGGGTCCTCGACGTCCCTGCACACGTTTTTCTGGCCGTCTAAGCAGTGCCTACACTTTCGGGAGAGCGCGTTCTTTGCTACTCCAAGCCCGCTCCGCTGCCCACCCCCCGCCAGCAGCCTTGGAGCCGCCCGGCCGCGTGCGTCACTAAAGAGGCAGTGCTGGAATCACGTGGAGGGGAGTACCTCTTTATTTTTTTTCCTCCTTCTTCCTCACTTCCGCCGACCTAGTCCAGGAATTGGTACAGCAATTGTGTTCAATAGAAACTAGTGGATTTTTGGTTTCGGCTCTTTTGTGGTTGTTGAGGGGGAAGTGACGGAGGCGTCAGGGAAGGTGGGAGGACAGCAAAGGAAATTAAGAGCTCTTGGGAACTGAATTGTGGTAACGGAACGTTAGGGGGCTGGGTTGGAAGTTGAGTAGGAAGGAAGAGAGGATGCTCCGTTGGGACATGTGACCAGAAATGAGGTGCTGCGGAGGCGCTGGCTTTAGGTGAAGACGTGGTGAGGAGTGGGTTTGGGGCCTGAGAAATCACAAGGCTGTTCCCTAGCCTCTCTCTTCACTTCTCTGGGTCTTCTCGGAGAAAGAAGGCTGAGGTGGGTAGGGTGGGGGCGGAAACTATCGGGATAAGTAGGCCGGATCTCTGCCTAGAATACATGCCATGTGGTGGACGCTGGTTGAGAGTCTCGTTTGGGAAGAGTCTGTCAGCTCTTGGAGAAGGGCAGGGTGAGAGCTGAGCGCCTGCCGGGGGCCAAACGAAACGATTGATATTATGATGGGCCTTAGTAGCTCTGGAAGTTTTTCCGAATCCCCTGTGATCCAGCAACCTTCACAGTATAGTGTTAAGAATTCCAAGTTCTGAAGTTAGACCTGCATTATAATCCTGGATTCACTAATTTTCGGTATGGCATTGGGAACGTGACTTAACCTCTTCTGCTTTTCTGGAAAATGGGAAGCATGCAAACTACTTTATACAGTGCCTGCAGGCACATAGCAAAAACACAAGTCTGTATTCGCTATGTCCGTTGATCTTTGTGTTTGAACCCCACTTTGCAGCACTTTGTGACATAATATTGTACCATTTGTTTAATTCGTTTGTGATTATGAGGAGTTCCAGGAGCTCCTAGCCGCTCTATTCACTTTCTCCGAGGAAGAAGGCTGGGGTGGGTAGGTTGGGGGCGGAGACTATTAGGAAAAGGTAGCCCAGCTGTTTTTATCTTTTAGTGTGTTACCTGCCACATCCTATTTCTGTCAGCCTTTGTTTAAGACAGTAAATGAGGGCCGGGCGCAGTGGCTCACGCCTGTAATCCCAGCACTTTGGGAGGCCGAGGCGGGTGGATCACGAGGTCAAGAGATCGAGACCATCCTGGTCAACATGGTGAAACCCCGTCTCTACTAAAAAT
>NW_016108035.1:157049-161016 GCF_001604975.1 Cebus imitator | reverse complement strand
AAAAAAAAAAAAAGACAGTAAATGAATGTATGAATGAGTCAAGGAAAAACATCTAAAAACGTAAATGTGTAAATTAAGAAGCGTAAGTGTAATATTATGAAGAAGTGTAGAGTGTAATATTATGACCGTTCGGAGGGAAAAAACCTCTGTCTGTACCTGTGTCTATATAGGTATGGGGTTTGCTGTTCCAAAGTGCATTCATGAAGAATGTGGATATAGGGATTGGGCAAAAGCTCTGGGACTAAAATTTGGAAGCAATACAATAGGAAGTGAAATACAGATCCAGGAGATGGATTTGGTACAGAAGGTTAAGGAGAAATAGTTGTTTTGTTAGATTTGAGAAGAACTAAGGGAAAGAACTCTTCTCTGTATATACAGAAAATTACTTTTCCCACTAAAACACACCAAGTATATGCCCAGCCTTCATGAAAGTAAACAGAGAAACGAAGCGCCTTTATGTGGGTGGCCTTAGCCAGGACATTTCTGAGGCAGACCTACAAAATCAGTTCAGCAGATTTGGAGACGTTTCAGATGTGGACATCATCACACGGAAAGATGACCAAGGTAAATTTATGGTTCTTCACTGGGTAGTTAAAGGCAGACATAACTCAAGTTAAGTACTAGAAAATAAAACAACCCTAACATATATGTTAATTCTGAACAGCAAAAGTTTGAAATGATGTTTTGGAGGTATAATGTATGATGTGGAACTTGACCAGAATTCGTTTCTCAAATCAGAAAAAATTCTAAATTCTAAAACATCTGATTTCAGAAACATATTAACTTTCAGTTTTCAGAGCTAACATACTAACATTGATTAAGTGTCCCGTTAAATAGAATATCACTAGCATACAATAAAAATGTTTCCTTAACTGACTACTGGACATTTTCTACTTCTTTGGGACTATTTTGTTAATCCTGTTTATTTTTGTATCCAATAAGACATAAGGTTTATCTTTGAAAGAATAAGTTTTCAAGAACCATTTTTTTTTAGTTAATTATTATTTAGAAACTTAACTTTTTTTACATTGCTTTCTGAATAAGAATTCAAATAATTTTTTTTTTTTTTTAGGAAACCCACAGAAAGTCTTTGCATATATCAACATTAGTGTAGCAGAAGCAGACCTGAAAAAATGTAAGGCCATCATATATTTTCTATACTATTTGCCAGTTTGTATCACTTTGTAACTAGGAATAACTTTGGTTGTAAATCTAAACCTCCACAGGCACTTTTAAGTTATCCAGAGGGACAGCTGTGATGGAGAGAATTCCAGTATCCTATAACTCAGCAGGTTTAGGTCCATCCCATTTAGCATCAGCAGACATGGTAGCACACTGCTAATGGGTTTACTTAAAACTGCTATTCTCAAATATTTTGGACAAGGGACCAAACTTTCATAGAAACTGTCTGTTACATATCCCACTGAATATCGTGCCATTCCCCCTCGGTCTGATCATTTCTTTGGCAGCTAATCCGTGTCACTAAACAGTCTTACGGAGAGGGCTTTACAATACACCCTTGTAGGACCATAACCTTGAAATTGTGAAATCTGTTGATAAGTTTAGTAAAGACAAGGGCAAACAGTGGCCTTCAATGAAGAACAAGAGATAATCCAAACTGCCACAGTAACGTATTCTAGTTATTTGGAGGCCAAAAAGTGAAAAAGACACGGAAAATAAGTAAAGGGAATGTGCTAATAGAGGAAGAGGGCAATCAGTCTTTTGTAATTTCATTTGGAAAAAAATTGCTTTATTCTGTTTTTCATTTAGGAATATATGTGACAAATGTGAAGTTGTGGATAAGAATACATTAACTAGGCTTTGTAACCTGTGGCAATTTATTTAAAGTTTTCAGCTCCAGATTGCTTATGTGATGAATGACAAAAGATAGTGTTTGCCTTATATTTCTGTGATAATTAAATTAAATGATATATTTGCCACACTTTGGGAGGCTAAGGCAGGTGGATCACTCAAGGTCAGAAATTTGGAGACCAGCCTGGCCAACATGGTGAAACCCCATCTTTACTAAAAATACAAAAATTAGCTGGGTGTGGTGGCAGGCATGAGTAATCCCAGCTACTTGGTAGGCTGAGGCAGGAGAATTGCTTGAACCCAGGACGCAGAGGTTGCAGTGAGCCAAGATTGTGCCACTCCACTCCAGCCTGGGCAACAGAGGGACACTCTGTCTCAAAAAAAAAAAAAAGATACATTTGTACTTAGTATATACCTACCACCTACAAAATTCTGTTAATGGTATTATTAAGGAAGCTGACAGCAGATATTCAGAGAAATCAATTTCTAGGGCGTAGCAATTCAAACACAGTTCAGTTACTCACAGTTAATTCATCTACAAGTTCTACAGTGATAATTAGTATGAGGTGATAAAATAAGGTGCTGTAGGGTTCCAAAGTGTCCTCTGATTCACCTGAAAAGATTATTGTTTGATAATCACAATATAGGGAATAACAATAAAATATACATTAAATGTCAGTTATTCAGAGGTTCCTGACATTTGTTTATAAACAAATTGCAAATAAATTTTGCTTTACTTCTTACACATTTGCCTCATTTCAATCTAGTAACTCTGTGAAAGAGGGAGTGTAAAGACCCTTTTGGTAAGTCGTCAAGATGAGACAAGAGCCTAGGCTCCCTCTCTCCAGGTCTTATTTCTTTTCTTCCACTTCCCCTGGGTCTCTTTGTGATAAACCAGTCTGCTTTTTTTGATATTAAATAATTAGAAAAAGCACAAGCTGAAATATATTTTTGCATTGCCATGTACTTGAGTAACAATTCTTTGTTTTATAGGTATGTCTGTTTTAAATAAAACAAAATAGAAAGGTGGAACATTACAAATTCAACTAGCAAAAGAAAGCTTTTTGCACAGGTAAGTTTTACTCCACTTGGATTTAAACACTATTTTTTTTATATTGTAAGAGGTTTTATATATTCACTTATTTCAAATTTTCAAGTAATGTAGTATTCTTAACAAATTCAAATATTACAAGTAGAGCTGAAATCCCTGTCAACTCTGAATCCCCTTTACCCCAGACGCCAACAAAAAGGATAATTTGGTATATTTATGTATTATATAATAAGCTATAAAAGTATATATGTACTTATTTTCTCTTTGTTAACACACCCTTTTGTGGCAATATAGATCTCCTCCCTTTATAACAATTGCTAGTACTATTTCAGAAAATGGTTATACCACAGTGTAGCGGTCCCTTCCCACTGATGACTGTTGCTACTTTTTTATGGTCATAGATGATCCTGGAGCATGTATCCTGTGTATATTCAGGTGTTTCTCTGGGTTTATATCAAAAAATGGAGTTGCTGAATGTTAGCATTGTCTACATTTAAATTTTAATAGACTACTAAATTGCTTATGTTGATTTTGACTACTAATGCTAGTATCATACAAAAATATAAAGGAAATAGGAGATCACTATATGACAGGCATATGAGTGATTTTGCAGGTGATTTAAGAGCAAGACAATGTAAGGAACACATAGACACAGGGAGGGGAACATCACACACTGGGGCCTGTTGGAGGGGTGGCTAGGAGAGCGATAGCATTAGGAGAAATAGCTAATGTAGATCACTGATTGACGGGTGCAGCACACCACCATGGCACATGTATACTTATGAAACAAACCTGCACATTCTGCACTTGTACCTCAGAACTTAAACTATATATATATGTAGAACAAGACAATGTTTTACAAAAACTATTAAAGCTTTTAAAATCCTAAAGGTAGGCCGGGCGTGGTGGCTCAAGCCTATAATCCCAGCACTTTGGGAGGCCGAGGCGGGTGGATCACGAGGTCAAGAGATCGAGACCATCCTAGTCAACATGGTGAAACCCCGTCTCTACTAAAAATACAAAACATTAGCTGGGCATGGTGGCGCGTGCCTGTAATCCCAGCTACTCAGGAGGCTGAGGCAGGAGAATTGCCTGAACCCAGGA
>NW_016108035.1:148847-156674 GCF_001604975.1 Cebus imitator | reverse complement strand
GCAGGAGAATTGCCTGAACCCAGGAGGCGGAGGTTGCGGTGAGCCGAGATCGCGCCATTGCACTCCAGCCTGGGTAACAAGAGAGAAACTCCGTCAAAAAAAAAAAAAAAAAAAAAAGAATATACAGATAGAATGACCAGGAGAGTTGATAAGAATGTTCCAGACCAAAGAGATATGACAAGAACAGATATATTCTAAAACAAGCAGCAAGCAACCTACTTGGAGGCATGTTTTGGGGGACTGGTCTTATGGGAAAGTTGAGAATTTAATTTTGTTCTTCAGCTGGAGCCTCTGACTGTTAACAGGGTGGTCGTATACCTTTCATTCAGCAGCAGTTGCCAGCCTACTGTGTGCAGGCACTGGGGCCCCGTGTTACACAGGTTGAACACACAGTGCTGCTGTTTGGAATATCTGCGTGGATATGCCTGAGAAGCATAGGGCTGATGGTTGTTCTGGGAGGTGGGACATAAAGGAGACAGACCAGAGGCAAAGAGGCTAGAGAGGACTGCTCAGTGCAGTTGTCCAGGCCTGAAGAAGGTGGCAGTGATTTGAATCGGTAGAGGTGGCATTCTCTTCATTAGGAGGGTACGGATAATCAAGACCTAACAAATTGGGCCCTGAAAGATACCTTCCTCATGGGGAAGAGTGAAGGGAGATAATGTAACGTAAAATGCCAAAAGTATATAAATTGAAAGGGGAAAATTGAGAGAACTTGTGATCCATGGTCTTGGTCTTCCATTTAGGGGAACTGGGACATCCACTGGAGCAGAGCACAGGTGTGAGCCTGCACATCAGGAATTGAGGAGACTGACTGTAGTGGGTGGGCTAGGAAGAGAGAACGCTTGTGCTCTGGTGGGACAGCCCTGACAACACAGCTTCTCACTGCTGTCTAACCCTGTATTGCTCAGTTGCTGGTGGTAAGGGACTGGTTAATAAACTATGATAGATTGATAAAAAGGCATGTTGTGCAGCAATCGTAGTGATGTTTTTAAAGAATATAATGATAAGTTCGTAAATGAAGTGTACCCAACTGTGCTATGATATTTGGATAATGTTATAAAATGTATATATTTACATATAAAACAAAGATGAAGTAAGTAGACAAAATATTAACAATAGGTTGAGGGATGAGGAATATGTTTTGTTTTCTTCAGTCTGCCTTCCAATGTTCTGCAATAAAAACATACTGTATGTTCAGATAAGTATGTACACTATTATGCTACTAATAAAGCATTTTTGTTTTATTTTAGTTTTTAATACAAAGCTGTTTAGTTTCTAGTGCTCATTTAGGCCCAACTGAAGTGAAATAATCATTTTAAATGGTTAATTGTTTTGACTCTTTTATTTGTATTTTCTTTTTTTTTTTTTTTTGAATTTCTCCTCAGAAATTGTATTTTCTTTTTTATTCAGATTGGCCCAAGAGAGAGAAGAAGCAAAAGCTAAAAAAGAAAAAACAGCTGGTAATACCAATTTGTTAGAAAAGACAGGAGGAGTGGATTTCCATATGAAAGCTGTGCCAGGGACAGAAGTGCCAGGACATAAGGTGAGTCTGCCCTGTAGCCTGAGCCAGTCTCGTGGTTTTGGGAACTGATGCCTGAGATCACGTGATCGTGGGTGTCATATCTAAGACCCGTTTCTTTTTTCCCCTTTCTTTGAGGTAATTAACATAGATAGGATTTTATGATTTTCAAGGTGCATCGGCTCTTAGGTAAGCATAGTTCTCTGCCATTTTACAGAGAAAGAAATAAAAACCCAAGCCAAGGTGGACTTTCAAGTGACATAGATAGCCAGGAATATAGGCAGGTCCCAAGTTTGCCTATTTAAATTAGCAGCTGGTGTTTTTTGTAAACCATCCTACATTGCTACATGGGTTACTTGGGATTGATAGCCTCTCCAAATCTCGCCCCCTCAACCCTCACGCTTTTTTTTTTTTTTTTTTTTTGCTTGCCTCTCACATTTTTTCCGTTTGGTAATTCTTATTTCATTGTCAGAAAACTAAACCCAACAGTAATGGTACCTCACTGATTTTTTAATTGTATTTATGTGATGTTGTTATTAAATGTTTTCCATTTGTGTCACATTTAGTAAATAAATTCTTTTTTTTTTTTCCTTTTAGGATTGGGTTGTGAGCAAATTTGGAAGAGTCTTACCTGTTCTTCACCTTAAAAATCAATATAAACGTAAAATATCCTTTGTGATTGGCCTCTCACAGTAATTATTTACCAGTGATGGATACTTGTAAAATACCTTTAGCATTTCACTGTCTCTATCAGTAAATCTTTAGGTATTTGTTTGCATATTCCCAGTTTCTTGGTACTCACCTACATGTATGAAACACTTAGAGAATCAGGAGAAAATGAAATGAGGTTTTATATAATTAAGTAATTCAAATGATGAGTGCCTAAGCAGGTTAGTTTATTAATTTATTCATATTGTCATACATGGATTTGAAGCCATTGCTAAAGGAGCTAAAGAGGGGTGAGAGAACAAGAGCCCATCATTTAAAAAGGCTTTAGAACTGAGGTAGGTTTTGAATTAATAGAAAAGTGATGGGAAGTAGTCCTGGGAATAGAAATAGTAGATAGGCCGGGTGTGGTGGCTCACACCTATAATCCCAGCTCTTTGGGAGTCCAAGGCAGGCGGATCATGAGGTCAGGAGTTTGAGACCAGCCTGACCAACATGGTAAAACCCCCTCTCTACTAAAATACAAAAATTAGCCAGGTGTGGTGGTGTGCACCTGTAATCCCAGTTACTCAGGAGGCCAAGGCAGGGGAATTGCTTGAACCCGGGAGGCAGAGGTTGCAGTGAGCCGAGATCACACTACTGCACTCCAGCCTGAGTGACAGAGCAAGACTCATCTCAAAAAAAAAAAAGAAAAGAAATAGTAGATAAAAATATGTGGACAAGCAAGATGATGGTGATTTGAAAAATAGTTTGGAGCCAAGTGTGAGCAAATTCTAATGCCTATTCAATGAGGTCAGATTATCTACGACCTTGAAGACCTGGTATGGAATTCTAGGCAGTGTGTCTTGATGTATTCTTCAGCTTTTAACCCTGGTGTCAGTCAGTAAGGGAAGCAGTAGCAGGTGTTTCAGACAGAGGGAATGTATTATATGCAATTAGTTTAAAAGTACTAGAGGACCAAAAGCCAATGGTAAGATTGCCCACTGATTGATAACTGCAGGAAACCACTATCCCTTTGGGACTAGAAGAGCAAAAGGATGTGTCCTCAGAGCGCAGGCCGCTGTGCCACTGAGGCTACTACCTGAATCCAGGCCCTAGTTGGACTGGACATAGTTATTGAACAAAAGGACTTTCAAGAGTAGTCGCTTAAGGTGGGGTGCAGTGGCTCACACCTGTAATCCCAGCACTTTGGGAGGCTATTGGAGGATCCTTGAGCCCAGGTATTTGAGACCAGTCTAGGCAATATAGTGAGATTCTAACTCTATAAAAATATTAATAAAATTAAAATCAGCCAGGCATGGTGGCACATGCCTGTGATCCCTGCTACTGGGGAGGCTGAGTAGGGAGGATCACTTGAGCCTGGAAAGTTTAAGCTATACTGAGTCACAGTCATGCCATGACACTTCAGCCTGGGCAGCAGTGAGACCCTGTCTCAAAACAAAAAAGAATAATAGCTTAAAACACCTTAATTCTTGCCCATTCATATGCTTTAGGGAATCAGCAAATGATAGCCATCATTACAACACATTGATGTTAACTAGAATCTTTCCTGGATAATGTCAACAAAATAGTCCTGGTAAAGATTTAGATTTTTTTTTTAATTTTTAATTTTCTTTAATTTTTAAGACAGGGTCTTGCCATGTTGCCCAGGCTGGTCTCGAACTCCTGGACCCATGTAATCTGCCCACCTTGGCCTCCCAAAGTGCTGGGATTACAGGAATGAGCCACCGCGCCCAGCCCAGCTTTCTAATAAAGACCTAAAAGTGTCGCAGAGAGTGAGTCAATGTGAAGTGGATGTCATTGAGCTAGGAGAATCATGGTTAGGATGAGTCAGAACTGAGAAGACAGAAATGGCCAAAAGAGTTTGAGAGTAAAAGGACACACATGTAGCCATGTCCTTTGGGTTCTCCTGAACCCAGAACTTTGCTTTACTGTACCAGCTCAATGGATGGATTTCAGTGATTTACAGAAAATAGCCCTGGGACCTGTGTTCCTATAATATAATCTGAATAGGTTTGCTATAATATCTATCTACAGTTGGAGTAATTTCTGCCAACTAATAGTGGTAGTACTAGACTTTACTCAGAAAATGTCATAGAAAGCTCAGTTTCTTAGATCCTGAAAGATAACCTAGTTAACTCCTTATTTTGTTTTATGACAAACTGAAAATAAGAAAAGGTAAATGACTTATTTGAGATTAAGCAATATTCTTTGTTTCAATAGATAGGTTTTCCTAAAACCAAGTGCTGTAGTTTTGTTTCTTGACTTGGATAACATCATAAAATATGATCCCTCAAAATACTGCCACAACCTAAAGAAGATAGGGGAGGATTTTACAAACACCATTCCTATATCCAGCCTGACATGGGAACTGGAAGGAGGGAATGGCCCGATGAGTAAGAAGCGGCGAGGAGAGTTCTCTGACTTTCATGGCCCTCCCAAGAAGATGATAAAAGTGCAGAAGGATGAGAGTTCCACTGGGTCTCTGAGTCCAAGACCCAGGTGGGTAATAGAGAGACTACCCTTAACACAGCAACAGGCTGCACAAAAAAGAACTTGTGATTTCATTACTCCTTCTAAATCATCTCCTATGCCTGTTCCTGATACCCAGAAACTTAAAAATCTACCTTGTAAGACTTCTGGCTTGGAAACTGCCAAGAAGAAAAATAGCATTTCTGATGATGATATTGATTCGGAAGATGAATTAAGAATGATGATTGCAAAAGAGGAAAACTTACAGATAACTACACAGCCCTCAATAAATGAATCTGAAAATGATCCTTTTGAAGTTGTAAGGGATAATTTCAAATCAAGTGTTCACAAACTGCATTCTTTAATAGGTTTAGGTATCAAAAATAATGTCTCTTGCCATGTTAGTGATAATGATATGAGAGATGGTTGTGAGTATGACTCAGGAGATACAGATGAAATCATTGCGATGAAAAGAAATGTTGCTAAGGTCAAAAGCAGTACAGAATTTTCACAAATGGAAAAATCTACAGACAAGAAAACTTATTTCAAAAATGGAGAAAACTGTGAGCTTTCTGGTCACTGTATTAAAGTACAAAAAAGAAAAAGCAATGTAGAGTCAGCCCTCGGTCATGGATTAAAGCTTCCTAATCGTAAATCTCCCTCTCACTCCAGTAGCAGTGAAGATGCTGATTCTGCATCAGAATTAGCTGACTCTGAAGGAGACAAGGAGTACAATGCCACGATGAAAAATTGCCTTCACGTGAATCTCACTTTAGCTGATTTAGAACAATTGGCTGGCAGTGATCTGAAGGTTCCAAATGAAGATACTGAGAGTGACGGACCAGTAACCACCCAAGGCAAGTTTGACAGAGGCTCCAAGATCCCCAAGGCTCCCACTGGCCTCCGCAGAGGCCGAGAGTGTATTCGTCCTGAGGAGATTTTGGCTTCCCTGTTAGAAGGAGAGGAGAACACCCCTGGCAAACAGAAACCAAAGGAAAACAACTTAAAACCAAAATTCCAGGCTTTCAAGGGAGTAGGCTGTCTATATGAAAAGGAGTAGATGAAAAAATCCTTAAAAGACAGTGTTGCCTCTAACAATATTAATAAAGATCAGAAGTTCATGAAACATGAGGATCCCAGTATCATATCCATGGAAGATGGGTCCCCGTATGTTAATGGCTTATCAGGTGAACTGACTCCATGCCAACAGGCAAAGAAGGCAAATGGCCCAGACAATATTCAGCCTCGGAAAAGACAGACCACTTTTGAGAGCCAGAATCGCAAGGCAGTGTCCCCTAGTGGTTCTGAAAAGAGAAGTAAGAATCCTATTTCTAGTTTATTGCCATTAAAAGGTAAGAAGTCCTTAAGTCTTAGTGCAAAGACTCATAACATGAGCTTTGACAAAGACGGCTGTCATAGTACCACAAAGACAGAAGCTTCAGAGGAAGAGAGATCTGATTCAAGCAGCCCCACCTCTCTTGAGAAACCACCCAAGGCTTCATCCAAGGACACTCAGGAAATCCAAACTGATTTCTCACTTTCTATTAGTAATTCATCAGATCTGAGTGCTAAGGATAAGCATTCTGAAGACAATGAGAAGCGTTTGGCAGCCTTGGAAGCAAGGCAAAAAGTAAAAGAAGTGCAAAAGAAGCTGGTGCATAATGCTCTGGCAAATTTGGTGAGTATATTTTCAATGTATGGATTTAACAAGAACTCACAAAGTCCAGCTTTTCCTTCCCATGAAGTTAGGTATGCCCCTATAGAGTTGATTGTCTGTCTTGGTGTTCAGCAGTTTCATGTTTTGGTCCTTGAGTTAGCTTTTTAATCTGGTGTATCTGAAATTTTCTTTATAATTTTCTTTCATTTAGAAGCTATACCTGGTATAGTTAGGTATTCTATTGTGTCTGAATTTACATATAAATCACTTGTTAAGTGATTTATACCTTGCCAAGTCTTGCCAAGATTTACTATAATGGGCTTTTGTTCATTCTTCTAACAATTATTAAGTACACTTTTATAATAAGTGCCAGATTTTATAGTATGAAGATGGTGATCTTGCCTTTCATGCAGTTTTTGGCTCATGGTATGGCATGCTGACAGTCACAGTTCAATTACATGGGGCCAGGAGTGGGGTGTGTCCCTTTGCCTTGGCAGCACACAGGAGATATACCATGTCAGCTGGGAGCTTCTGTAGTCTGAGCTGAATAGTAGGAAAGGGTAAGTGGGAACTGGCCAGGCACGGGTGAAAGGGTGCGAAGGGAGAGGAAAAGCATTCATTTTAGGAAAAAGGAACAGTTTATACAAAGGTGAATATTTTCAATCAGTGTAACTAAAACTTTTATAGCATGAGGTAGCAAGAAATGAGGCTAGTGGCTGACTTTGTTCATAAAGTGAAAATACATTGAAGAATTTTAAGCAAAGAAGGGAAGATTAATTGTGTCTATTTTGGAACAGTAGTTGACAAACTACAGCTGAAAGGCGATCCAGCCCATGGCCTATTTATGTACTGCCTTCAAGCTAAAAATAGTTTTTGAATACAGAACAAAGACCATATGTGGGCCTGCAAAGCCTAAAATATTTACTCTGGCCTTTTACAGAAAAAGTTTGTTAACGATTGTTTGGGAAAGATCCTTCAGACCATGATGAAAACAAATCGAATGGGTCCAGCTGGAACTGGAATCAAGGAGAATCTTTGGGGAGGTGGAAAATCAAAACCATGACAATGTCAATGGGAATAGATTGAATTAATACCAAGAAGGTTTAATTCATAGGACTTAGTGATAACTGGATATGGAAAGGAATTGTAAGTTTCTGTCTTGAGCAAATAAGCAGATGGTGATGGCATTCACTAGATAAGGAAAAATGGCAGAAATTAGATTTCGCGGGGGAAGGGGAGATAGGTTTAGACATGTTCAGCTTGAGATTGGGTTGTTTCAAGATGCAATGTTTTTTTTTTCTGCCAACATTTAGGTTCTGGGGATACATGTGCAGGTTTGTTACGTGGGTAAACTGTATGTCTTGGACATTTAGTATACAGATTATTTCATCACCCAGATAATCAGCGAAGTACCCAATAAGTGGTTTTTCTTTTCTTTCCTTTCTCTCTCTTTTTTTTTTTTTTTTATTTTTTTATTAGGCCATAAACGGCTTCGTTGATGTGCTCCAGATCC
>NW_016108035.1:134741-148822 GCF_001604975.1 Cebus imitator | reverse complement strand
TTTTAGATAGAGCTTTGCTCTTGTCACCCAGGCTGGAGTGCAATGGCATGATTTCAGCTTCCCACAACTTCTTCTCGGGTTCAAGCAATTCTCCTGCCTCAGCGTCCTGAGTAGCTGGGATTACAGGCACCCACTGTCACGCCCAGCTAATTTTTATATTTGTGGTAGAGATGGGGTTTCACCATGTTGGCCAGGCTGGTCTCAAACTCCTGACCTCAGATGACCCACCTGCCTTGGCTTCCCAAAGTGCTGGGATTATAGGCGTGAGCCACCACACCCGGGCACATCTTTATATTTTGACTTTTTAGTAATAGCCATTCTGACTGGTGTGAGATGATATCTCATTGTGGTTTTGATTTGTATTCCAATGACCAGTGATGTTGAGCATTTTTTCTTATGCTTGTTTGCCGTGTGTATGTCTTTTGAGAAGTGTCTGTTGTGTCCTTTGCTCATTTTTTACTGGGGTTGTTTTTTGCTTGTTGATTTAAGTTCCTTATAGATTCTGGATATTAGACCTTTGTCAGATGCATAATTTGCAAATATTTTCTCCTGTTCTGTAGGTTGTCTGTTTACTTTGTTGATAGCTTCTTTTGCTGTGCAGAAGCTCTTTAGCTTAATTAGATCCCACTTATCAATTTTGGATTTTGCTGCAATTGCTTTTAGATTCTTAGTCATAAAATCTTTTTAAGATGCAGTGCTTTTGATGGCCTCCCTAGGATAGTCATCTAGAGGATAAGCCAACGCACATCATCTTCGGTTCTGACAGTGAATGTGAAACAGAGGAGACATCAACTCAGGAGCAGAGCCATCCAGGAAAGGAACGGGTGAAAGTAAGAACTTCAGGATGTCTCTGTGGGCATTCATCTACTTTTGCAGATCCACTCCACAAACAACTGCCAATCTCAAAATAAAACCCTCCTGAGATGTGCAGTGAGACCCAGGGCTTGCCAGGTCACCACACATTGAGACTACAGGGGTCTTGGAGATTTTCTCCCACATGAACCTATATTCTCCACAACATCTGCAGCATGACATCAATATTAGTGAAACACTACAAAAACTGTTCTTGCATATAATAACTATCTCCCCAAATCCAGGCTTCATTGGGAAGCCTCCGGATGAGTGATCCCAGAGGCCAGTTAGATATCACTGAGTCAGGAATTTCCACCTGACTCACCGTTTACTCATTCCTGGTAGATGAGTCGGGGTATTGGCTTTCAGTGTGAGGGAGAAGATTACTATGAAGGAAATGCTACTTTCTTGCCTAAGCTATTAAAAAACGTTTGTGTTTCTTCACAGGAGTCTATGGGTAAAACATCGGGGAAGCTGTTTGATAGCAGTGATGATGAGGCATCTGATTCTGAAGATGACAGTAACAGGTTCAAAATTAAACCTCAGTTTGAGGGCAGAGCTGGACAGAAGGTTAGTGAAGATTGAAAAGAGTTAAACTTACAACATGTCCTTATTTTTTGACATAGTCCTTAAATCTGGGTAAATGCAGGCAGGCCTTAACCCACTTATTTGGGGAGGGTGTCTTCTGTGATCCTCTCTGATTGGTTCATAGGTAGATGGCGGTAGGCACACATCTTAATGTAGTGAATTTCAGTGTGTGGGGAGGTGTACATTGATAGTCTTCATTAGAAGCAATTTCTTTGGAATGTGGCTGTCGATTGTGTATGTTTTTTGTCTGTGTAGCTCATGGATTTACAGTCTCACTTTGGCGCTGATGACAGATTCCGCATGGACTCTCGATTTCTAGAAAGTGACAGTGAAGAGGAACAGGAAGGTAAATGCTTCATTGTCAAAAGAGTCCTGATGTCATAGAAATCACCTAGTGTACCTCCTTTGTTTAATACGTGAAAAAACTCTGCGTCCCAAGACATTGGATTGAGGCGTTTATAAACAAATGTACAGTTATACTAAGTTTGTTTGCACATAGTAATTTAGGCAACTTTAATTACTTAGAGCTGCCAGAAAGGAAAGAAAGAAATAGCATCCACCAAAGGTACCATTTTCCTCTATCCCATCCCTGGCATGAGAAGAAGTTGAGTTTCCTACCTGGCAGGCTATGTCAGTTGATCAGCAGGTTCTGGGTGAAGCCATGGAAAATGGTTAAGTCACTCCTTGCTTTCTAAAACAAAGAGTGTTCATCATCCTCCAATGTGCATACCTGGTGCAGATTATTTTTTAAAGCAGTGTATCACTGAATGCTATTCTACTTGAATTTATCCCTATTCGAATGTATCTAAGAGTAATGATGCCATCAGAAGCATCCTAATTCTACTTCTTTTTACTTACTATAGGATTTTTCACAGCAGTAGTTCTAATCTTTTCTAATCTACAAGACCTTCTCCTCTTACACTTTAAAAAGGCCTTACCTCCTATGTGCCTGGCTTAAATGAACTCCCTGATTCCCTCTCCCAATCTCAGAACTTCTTTGCCCTTACCTTCTTGGTTTTTTTTCTCCTTCCTGAGTTAATCTGCTTTTTAATCCTCGCCATTCCTACTTCCTGTTACCTTTCATCACTTGCATTTTCACTCTTCCTCTTCTAGCTTCTTCCTGTTTATAGAGGCATAGTTAGGTCTGTGGGTCCCAAAAAAGCCTTTCCTCTAACCATGCCAGTTTTCAAGTTTCTACTCCATCTCTCTTTCAGTTCTAACTTTGAAGCGAAAAAGTAAATTACAGCTAATTCAGTAGCAGTTAGCTTTTTATTGAAAACGGTCTGTGATTTGATCTTCTCAATTCTTTGAGGTCATTATTAACAGTATTGAGACTGTTTCAGGAAACCAAGATTCAGAGAGGTTTAAAATGAATTCTCTAGGGTCCTCTCAAACTCTGTTTCAGTGCTGAGATTATAGTCATGAGCCACTATACCTGGCCCCCTTTCCAACTTTTGAAAGCACAGTGTTTGTCTGTTCTGCAAGAAGCAGCACAGCCAGCTCCCATCACCTTGAACCCTTTCCAGCATTATATTTTACTTGACTTTCTCATTCAAAACTCCATGTTGAAAACACAAAAATGAATAGAACTTGGAGATTAACCTTCATTTAGAAGGTGCATAGAGAGGTTATTTTCTTAACTTTTGCCAATTTTGTCTGTTTCCTTACAACTCTTTAGGTATGTGTTCCCTCAAAGCCATAAACAACTTGTTCTCAAGTGCAATGGCATTGTCTCCAATGACACCCTCTTCAGCTAACCTACAGCATATGTCACTGTTGATCATCCCTTCTTGAAATGTTCACTTTGCTCCCATTACATCATAACTTCCTGGTTTTCTTGACTCTTGGTTCCTAATTTTTCTTTTGCCTCTAAATAGGGGTTCTTCCCAAGGTTCTGTAAGTCCCTGTAGCTTTAGCTTTCACTTGCACGTGAGTATTTTTCAAATTTGTGTCTTCTTTTTTCCTTGCTGTTCTGCTGAGCTCCCAACTGGTCTTCATTGCCTGTTGGATATTTTCTGCAGGCTTTCCTGAGTTCATGTTAAAACTCAGCAAGTCCAAACCAGCTCTTCTAAACCCTTCTCTCTGTGCTGATGTCATGTCCCTTCCTAGAATCTCTGTTGTTTTCTTTCCTTCTCAACATGTTTTATTTATTTTTATTTTTATTTTTATTTTTTATTTTTTTTTTTTTTGAGACGGAGTTTCACTCTTGCTACCCAGGCTGGAGTGCAATGGCGCGATCTCGGCTCACCGCAACCTCCGCCTCCTGGGTTCAGGCAATTCTCCTGCCTCAGCCTCCTGAGTAGCTGGGATTACAGGCACGCGCCACCATGCCCAGCTAATGTTTTGTATTTTTAGTAGAGACGGGGTTTCACCATGTTGACCAGGGTGGTCTCGATCTCTTGACCTCGTGATCCACCCGCCTCGGCCTCCCAAAGTGCTGGGATTACAGGCTTGAGCCACCGCGCCCGGCCTATTTTTATTTTTTTGAGAAAGGATCTCACTGTGTTCCTCAGGCTGGAGTGCAATGGCACAGTCATAGCTTACTGTAACCTCAAACTCCTGGTTTCAAGCGATCCTCCTGCCTCAGTCTCTCTAGTAGCTAGGACAACAGGCATGTGCCACCATACCCAGCTAATTTTTGTATTTTCATAGAGACAGGGTCTTGCTGTGTTGCCCAGGCTGGTCCCAAACTCTTGGCGTCAAGTGATCCTCCTGCCTCAGCTTCCCAAAGTGCTGAGATTATAGAATGGAGCCACGGCACCTGACCCCTTCCCAAATTTTGAGGCACAGTGTTTTGTCTCAAGTAAGCAGCACAGCCAGCCTATATCACCTTAAGCCCTTTTCAGCATTATATTCTACTTCCCTAATAGTTATTATTAGATTAAAATTTAAATTAATGTTTTTGATTGTCAAAAGTTGTTGAAATTAGCAGTTTCCTATTTCAACCTAATGCAGTGTAAACTTTTTGCACTTTTATTATTTCAATATATGTGTTCGTTTTGTTTCCAACAAACACCTGGCATGCTTGCCTACCACCTCTTAGGGATTCAACTTTGTCTTTGCTACCTCATAACTCTACCTAGTTTATAAAGCATCTTTTGATTCAGTTAAACACTATCTCAAAGCCATAAACAACTTGTTTATTTTTGAACCCTTAGAAACTTTGGGGGCATCCCTATAGAGTACTTAAATCAGCATTTTATTCTATTTCTGTTCGTTTGTTATTTATATCCTGCAGTAAGTTGAGTCATACAGGCTTATACTACTTTTGTATTTCTGTTATCCAAACTAGCTACTTAACTTTATTCTCTGATATTTTGTCTGCTTGTAGTAGTTGAGGATAGTAGCTTGTAAAGTTCCATGATGCCTTTGTATGTGCAGAGGATATGGCTTTTTCCTCACAATAGTTGTTATTGAATCAAAGACTAAAACAACTAACCACTAATATCTTATATTGTCAGACATACCATTTTTCAGATGATAGCATCTGAAAAATGTCAGATATACCATTTTCAGATATACCATTATCGTTTTTCACTGTCTTTATCATTTTTAGATTTATATATAATTTAGATTACATGTTTACAATGTTAAAAAAATCAATGTAGTTTTACAATTAATATCTTGCTCTGTTACATTTGTCAATCTTTATCTTAAAAGTTTTAGAATTGGCCGGGCGCGGTGGCTCAAGCCTGTAATCCCAGCACTTTGGGAGGCCGAGGCGGGTGGATCACAAGGTCAAGAGATCGAGACCATCCTGGTCAACAAGGTGAAACCCCGTCTCTACTAAAAATACAAAAAATTAGCTGGGCATGGTGGCGCGTGCCTGTAATCCCAGCTACTCAGGAGGCTGAGGCAGGAGAATTGCCTGAACCCAGGAGACGGAGGTTGCGGTGAGCCGAGATCGCGCCATTGCACTCCAGCCTGGGTAACAAGAGCGAAACTCCATCTCAAAAAAAAAAAAAAAAAAAAAAAAAAAAAAAAGTTTTAGAATTGCTACCGAAAGCCATTAAGTTCAGATTGTTTTATAATTAGTAACAGTAGTAGGACTTTTCATTGTCTGGTCATGCAGACTTTCTGAGTTTGCTATGGCTGAGGATCTTGGGATATGGATGTTAGTGAAATAAGGTTACACTTTTCTTCTTCCTGACTTAATGGACTTTGTACATGTTTAGGTATTTGGTAAATATTGGATTGAGAATTTTCAGGCTGTGTTTCCCAAGAGATTATTAATTATCCCTTTCCCTCAAAGAGGTAAATGAAAAGAAAACTGCCGAAGAAGAAGAGCTTGCTGAAGAAAAAAAGAAAATCCTGAAGGTTGTGCAAAGTGTTTTGCAAATCAACTTAAGCAATTCTACAAACAAAGGATCGGTAGCTGCTAAGAAATTTAAGTATGTTTTATGTTCTATCCCATTCTACCATATCATCCTTTGCCATAAATGTCTTCTTGAATTCAATTTAAAACTAGGCCACTTTTAACGGCCTGGGGGAAAGCAGCTGACGATAGGTATCAGACCGTTAAAAATATACTTACCTTTGACCCAGTACTCACTTAAAGAACTAATCTTAAATTATTTCTGTATTTATACACTTAGATGTCAGAGCAGTATCACTTCCATTAATGAAACTGGAAAACAGTTTAAATAGTAACTGTAAAACTATTAATCTATATAAATGTAACTGTATGGAAATTTTCAGGCTTGCAATTTAGAGACTAATGTAATAAAAGCCTTATACACCATCACCTACCTAGCTTTTAGTCACCAACATGTGACCAGCGTTCTCTTCTATACCTTTATCCAACCCCTGGTTTACACAATGAAATATTTTGTTCAGATCCCAGGCAGTGTATCATTTTATCTGTATGTATTTTAGTATGTTTAAAATCATTTAAAAAGCTAAAAAGCCGGGCACAGTGGCTCACGCCCTGTAATCCCAGCACTTTGGGAGGCCGAGGCGGGTGGATCCTGAGGTCAAGGGATCGAGACCATCCTGGCCAACATGGTGAAACCCCGTCTCTACTAAAAATACAAAAATTATTTGGGCGTTTGGCACCCACTTGTAGTCCCACCTACTCGGGAGGCTGAGGCAGAATTGCTTCAACCTGGGAGGCGGATGTTGCAGTGAGCCAAGACTGTGGCACTGTTCTCCAGCCTGGTTGACAGAGCAAGACTCCGTCTCAAAAAAAAAAGAAAACCCCAAAAGCTAAAAAAATCCAGGAAATCTCAAAAGTGGGTCGTTTAAAATATTATTTTTCCAGGTGCAGTGGCTCACGCCTGTAATCCCAACACTTTGGGAGGCCGAAGTGGGCAGATCACCTGAGGTCAGTAGTTGGAGACCAGCCTGGCCAACAATGCTAAACCCTGTCTTTATTTAAAATATAAAAACTAGCTGGGCATGGTGGCATGTGCCTGTAATCCCAGCTACTTGGGAGGCTAAGCCAGGAGAATCACTTGAACTCGGGAGGCAGAGGTTGCAGTGAACCGAGATCACACTATTGCGCTTTACCCTTGGCAATAAAGCAAGACTCCATCTCCAAAATTATATATATATATTTTATTTCTAGTAAGATCCTAGTTATCTTCTTTGATGTCATATGGCTTTTTCTTGCTGCAAAATTAGTCTTCCTAGTGCTGAATTATAATTTGCTGCTTATTTTTCAAATTAGTGTTCTGTTTGATCTCTTCCAACCTCCCCTCTTTTTATATAGGGACATCATACATTATGATCCAACGAAGCAAGACCATGCCACTTATGAAAGAAAAAGAGATGATAAACCAAAAGAAAGGTAAATAGAGCTACTTCTTTTAGCAATAGAATCATGTAAATTAATCTCATTTCAGACAATTAAAAATGTAGGTAGGAACCAAGATCCTGCTCATTGGTCACACTGTATTTAGTTAAAGATTGGCGGGGTAGAGGTAGTGCAGTAGAGTAAGAGAGGAATTATTGATGTGGTGGAGGAAGTCTTGCCTTTTCACAGAGGAATCTATAAATGATATGTGCTCCTACTCTAGTATGATGCCTTCTATTCATCTATTTGTATTAGTTTCTTGTGACCTCTGTAACTACCACAAACTTGGTTACTTAAAATCATAAAAGTGTATTTCTTTACAGTTCTGGAGCCTAGATGTCCCAAATTACGGCAGTGAACAGGCTGTTACCCTCTAGAGGTTCAGGGAAACAAAGCCGTTTTATGCCTCTCTTAGTTTCTAGTGACTGCCACCAATCCTTGGTGTTCCTTGGCTTAAGACCACATTCCTCTCATTTCTGCCTCTATCTTCACATGGCCGCCTCCTCTTTTCTGTATGTCTCTCCTCTTTGTGCCCCTTATAAGGACACTTATGATAGCATCTGGCACCCACTTGGATAATCCTGGATGGTCTCTTCATCTCAGGACCCTTAACTGAATATCTCTGCAAGACTCCTTATCTAAATAATGTTAACATTCACAGGTTTCAGGAATTAGGACATGGACATAGCTTTTCGGGGGGTAACCATTCAACCATCTAGTGTGGTAGGAGCTTCTGTTTCCTAAAGATATGCAGTCAGTTGGATAAATATGGCAACTATATAGAGTAACCAGTAGCAGTTTGGTTTAAATCCTTCATTTTCCAACTGTTAACAGCCACGAAAATCACAAAAGGCAATGTGGTATCTTGAATTGAATCTTGAAACAAAAAAGACAATTCGTGGAGAAACTGTTGAAATCAAAATAACGTCTGAGTTTAGTTAGCAGTAATCTATCAATGTTATTTAATTTAGACACTTGTATCATAGTTATATACAATTACATAGTTATATACAATTACATAGTTACATACATACATACATATTACATTAGGGAAAACAAAGTGAAGGCTATTTAGGAACTCTACCATTTTGTAACTTTCTGTAAATCTAAAATTGTTCCAAAATTAAAGGATTCTTTTAAAAAGTTTTATATGTAGAGTTTTATTTATCGTATTTCTCCATTAGTAGAGTTTTATATCCTGGTTGTTGAAGAGATAGAATTAAAGTTGTCCAAGATTTTTTCTTTTCCTGATTTCTGGAAATTTTCCAAAACCTATTTCTTTGTGATGCACATTTCTACATATATCCTTTCAGTAAAGCAAAACGAAAAAAGAAAAGGGAGGAAGCTGAGAAGCTACCTGAGGTATCTAAAGAAATGTATTATAACATTGCAATGGATCTGAAAGAAATATTCCAAACTACAAAATATACCAGTGAAAAGGAAGAGGACACACCCTGGAATGAGGACTGTGCTAAAGAGAAACCTGAGGAAATCCAGGACCCTGCAGCTCTGACTAGTGGGGCTGAGCAGCCCAGTGGGTTCACATTCTCCTTTTTTGATTCAGACACTAAAGACCTAAAGGAAGGTACTTTTCTTTTTTCATATGCTTTTTGATTTTAGTCAGTTTGAACTTAATCAATTGAATCTGCATTAAGTGTAACAGATTTAATGTTAGCTGAAGAAAGGATTCTTCTACCTAGATGATTTGAGATTTAGTGTCACAGGAGCATAAACACGATGTCCTGAAGCTGTGAAAGAAAATACTTTTGCATTTAAGGGAGCAAACCTCTACTAGCTGCCATATGAAGGGAAGCCAGAGAATAATATACAGCATATTTTCTGTTAAGTAATAAGTTATGAAGAAGTATAGTAAATCATATATTTAAATAGCTTTGTATCTTAAATGAAGCAGAAGATGCTATGACTTATGGAAAACTAGTGCTGTATATGGTAAGATTAAAAGAAGAAACAGGTAACCTTCCTGGTTTTATACAAATATGCCATGTCATCAATATGCCAATTATTGTAAAGTTTATCCTTGGAAATTTGCCAGAACCGAGAGAGAAATATAAACACCAGTACATACAGTTTTACATTCCATTTCAAGAGGTTTACCTCTAAAGGCCAACATGGGCCACAGGTTAAAAAACACCTGACCTGTTCCTCACCCAGGGTTCAAGATATATGTGCAGCTTTCTGGAAGTTCACTGTAATAGCAAGTAATACCTATACAGAAGAATACACACATACCTAACTACAATGATTCTACTTTAAATACGTGTGTTTAGTAGACAAAATTTTTTTTTGAGATGGACTGTCGCCCAGACTGGAGTGCAGTGGTGCAATCTTGGTTCACTAGCAAATAATACCAACTCTGTGGTACTTTAAAAGGAAGTACAACAATCTAGTTGTTCAAAAATTATTGTAAGTAAAACTACATTTTCTTGTCTTTGTAAACTGTTTAGTAGGAGAGTTGGCATGATGTAGATTATAATTTTTGTAACTTTGAGAGCAAAATGTGAGAAATTGACCTTGAAATGGGTCCTAAAGACGCCAGCAACTTGAAAGATGTTTTTTTTTTTTTTTTTTTTTTTTTTTTTTTTTTTTTTTTTTTTTTTTTTTTTTTTTTTTTTTTTTTTTGAGACAGAGTTTCGCTCTTGTTACCCAGGCTGGAGTGCAATGGCGCGATCTCGGCTCACCGCAACCTCCGTCTCCTGGGTTCAGGCAATTCTCCTGCCTCAGCCTTCTGAGTAGCTGGGATTACAGGCACGCGCCACCATGCCCAGCTAATTTTTTGTAGTTTTAGTAGAGACGGGGTTTCACCATGTTGACCAGGACGGTCTCGATCTCTTGACCTCGTGATCCACCCGCCTCGGCCTCCCAAAGTGCTGGGATTACAGGCTTGAGCTACCGCGCCCGGCCTGAAAGATGTTTTTTAAAGTACTTGGGAAGTTTTGAAGATTTATGAGGTGATTGTCCTGATCTTACAGCAATAGTTTTTTCAGCAGTTCTAGCAAAAAGTTTTGGGTATTAAATATGTAAAGATATATTCCTTTTCTCATTTATAAATAGACAAGAGGGAAACCTGATTTCTCTGTATCATGTTATATTTTAGCCTTCTCAAGCTAGTACAGATTCCATCGTTATTTTGTCTGTCATTTAAAAAAATTTTATAACTCATTAGAAACTTGAGTTTTCATACCTTTTTTATATTACTGCTGTCCTTATCAGATCATTCTAGTGACACCAAAATTATCATAGTAACTTCTGAAAATATTTGAAAAATCTAAGATGATACTACCCATTTTTTTATATTACCTCTTTTAATGATTAATATACTGGAACTTTAGATATGTCTACATGGTAAAAATAATCAAATGAATGTGTACAGAAATGTTACAATACCATCATCTTTTGATGTCATAATTGATGCAGAGACTTACAGAGTTGAAACAGTGAAACCTGGAAAGACTGTCTGGCAGGAAGACCCTCGTTTCCAAGACAGCACTTCAGAAGAGGAAGATGTTACTGAAGAAACAGATCACAAAAAGTGCAGTCCTGGGTAAGCAATTTTGTTTCTTTGCAGGCATAGTTCATAATTTGTAAAATCTGAATTAGACATGCTTTAGAAATATTTTAGCTTCTCTTCACATGACAACTAAATTGTCTTATCTCGGCTTTTTTTTTTTTTTTAAGTCAGAGTCTCACTCTGTCGCCCAGGCTGGATTACAGTGGCACAATCTTGGCTCACTGCAACCTCCACCTCCCGGGTTCAACTGATTCTCTTGTCTCAGCCTCCCAAGTAGCTGGGATTACAGGTGTCCACCACCATGCCTGGCCAATTTTTATATTTTTTGTAGAGACGAGGTTTCACCATGTTGTCCAGGCTGGTTTCAAACTCCTGACCTCAAGTTATCTGCCTGCCTCAGCCTCCCAAAATGCTAGGATTATAGTTGTAAGCCACCGCACCCGGCCATCTCAGCTTCTTTAAAGCATTTTCTAGTCATTTTATAAATGGAGAGTATGTTTTCTTTTCCTTGAGATTTGGATAGCACTAAAGGGAAGATTGGGTGAAGTCACTGGTCTGGAAACAGAATGCTGCAGTTGACTGGGTGCCTACCCATAGGACGCACTGGCAAATGGGGTGGCAATGGTGAGAGTGAGAGTATCAGCAACCAACACAGGAAAGACAGAGGTTCTTTCTTAAACAAGTCTTCATTATCAAAGGTTCATATAGAATATTGGAGAGAGGGTATTTTAACTCAGGGCAAAATACAAACAGATGTATTTTAGAGTCTCATTCACCTGAATTCTAGAGGGAATAGAAAAAAGATATATTTAAGAAATAGTGTATTTATGTTTTGAATGTAAATATTTCTTAAGTATTGAAATTAAGCCAACCCATACCTATCTCTCTCTTTCCCTTTGTCCCCTTTCTTTTCAGAGAAGCATCATTACCTGAAAAAGCAACCACTAGATTTTTCTTTTTCTCTAAGAATGATGAAAGACTTCAAGGTCAGTCCATTTTTTTTCATCAAATTACAAACATATAACAGGTAGTAGTACAGTTACAGTAAAACACATCCAGAAATTCTGACCCTTGGTAATGTCATGTGGTTTAACCCTGTTTGTTCACACTGATGAATGTTAACTTGCAATGCTGTCAAGGACTGAGAGCTCCCCACTCACCACTTTCTTTGCCCACTTGTTCTCATCAACAAAGCCTTGTTTTGTTCCAGGGACTTAGATGTTAGGCATACAAAACCCATAAGGTTTTAGTGCCATAAAAGTCCATTTGAAAACTCAGGCTATTGGTGAACTCATTTCTTAAAGCCTAACACAAAGTTACATAATAATAGTAAATGATATATAAACAGTAAAAGCAATACTATATTTTTCATTTGGAAAGAAAAAAATACTAATTTTTGAAAATAGGTAGAAATTTAGGGAAAAGAGTGATCTTTACTAGAATTGGAGACTTTGATAATGCCAATACTTAGAATATTACCCATTTTAGAAGTAGTTTGCTGTTTCCTTTTTTTTGTTTTTCCCCTAGTAGGTTCTGGCTTATTCTGGAGAGGAGTAGGAAGTAATATTAGCAGAAACTCTTGGGAGGTCAGAACAAACAACCTTCGTATGGTGAGTAATTGTTTCTCCATATTGATTATTTCCTAAAAAATAGACATGTTGTTATCTATCTAGAATTACAGTGCTGGAAGTGAACTCATGAATGGTACAGGTGAGAGACTGCAGACTGGCTCAGTTGAATGACCTGTCTCAGAGTCCAGCCAAGCCTATTAAGTAACAGGAAGGCATCAGATTTTTAAAGACTGAATTGTACTTCCCATTATAAATAAGTAATGCCAAAAATGCCAACATCCCCTGTTCATTTCAGGAGAGCACTTTCAAAATAGATTTCCACAACCCTGACAATGAGAATAAACCTAAGTTTTACTTGTATGTACTGAACATCTTAAAAACAACTTAAGTTTGTTAACAAAGTCTTTTATTTTTTGGATCTTCAAGGATTGTCGGAAGAAACATAAAGATGCAAAAAGGAAAATGAAACCAAAATAATAAATGTCAGCATTGGTTTTAATACTGAATGTGAACAAGGCTCACCTAAGAAAACTGACCCAGAAAATAGTTTTAGCTAACAAAAGAAGAAATTTCAGAGTGAAGGAAGTTTAAAAATCTGGCTGATGGAATATCATTCTGGTTGTCATCTTTTTCTATGGAACTCCTCGCATTTCTTCCTAAGTAATTACTTCAAAAAATTAAATTCAACTTCTTAAAAAGGAAGCACAAGACAGACCTTGAAAATATTTCCTGTATATAATCTCTTTGCCCTCTATCTTGAGTAATTAATGGACATCGTCTTGTCAAGGTTGCATGAAGCCTTTTTTTTTAAGCCTTTTTAAATAAATGGGTCAAAGCACTTGTAGTTTCCAGCCTAGGCTTTGTGTGAATTATAGGCTATTTGAAATGTTTATTTCTGATTATGTCAAATACACCTTCCATTTTGTCATTTTTGTTTAAACTGATTAATTACAAGTCAACATTGAGTTTTATACTTGTGTTTTGGTGAATAGCTAACTGAAATATAGGACATTTCAGACCTACATCATATAAGAGTTCTGTGAGAAACAGGAGAGGAAGCCACATACAGAGTTACATTGTCATTGACCTCTAGGAATTAGGGAACAACAGCTAGATGCAAGCCATCCCAAAATTCTAGTTAGACCAAAAGCTTATGAAAAATACAAAGTGTCTGAAAGATGGGTAGTCACAATTAGGAGTCAGAACTCTCCCTGAGCCCAAATAGGGAAACATTTAATATTACATTAAATAACCAACCTACCTATAATTCAACACATATGTCTCCTATCAAAATGGGCTCTGTATTACATAGGCTAGGCATGGTGGCTCATGCCAGTAATCCCAGCACTTTGGGAGGCTAAGGCAGGTGGATCACCTGAGGTCAGGAGTTCAAGACCAGCCTGGCCAACATGGTGAAACCCCATCGCTACTAAAAATAAAAAAATTAGCTGGGCATGGTGGCTCACACCTGTAATCCCAGCTACTCAGGGGCTTGAGACAGGGAGATTGAGACTTGGTAGGGGATAAGGTGTGAGGAGAATCACTTGAACCCAGGAGGCGGGGGTCCCAGTGAGCTGAGATTACATCACTGCACTCCAGCCTAGGCAACAGAGTAAGACTCCATCTAAAAAAAAAAAAAAAAATAGTATTACATAGTTCCAAGGTAGTATCATTGAGCCATGATGTGTGTACCTAAAATTAGTATTTATTGATTTACCTCTGCTGAATATAAACTTTTTTTTTTTTT
>NW_016108035.1:131856-134296 GCF_001604975.1 Cebus imitator | reverse complement strand
GGGGTTTCACCATGTTGACCAGGATGGTCTCGATCTCTTGACCTCGTGATCCACCCGCCTCGGCCTCCCAAAGTGCTGGGATTACAGGCTTGAGCCACCGCGCCCGGCTATATATATTTTTAATAAAGGTCCAAGGAACTAAGTCGCTTCAAGAGTCATTCTGGATTCCTAGGTTTCCAAAACTTGCAGACTTCAAGAAGAGTGGGGACAACTACGCAGCAGGATAAATAATTCACACATTCCACCTTCTCTTGATACAGATAACATTTATACCTTATTTTCTGTTACTGCATAGCAAATCATCTCCGTAACAATCATTTATTTTACTCACAAATAATGCAATTGGGTCAAGACTCACTAGGGACTGCTCATCTGTGCTCCGTGTGCTTTCATTGGGGTGGTTCAGCTATGGCTACAGGATCTGCTTCTAAGATGGCCCACTCAGTGCCTGTTCATGGGCTTCCTTACAGCATGGCAACAAAGCTCTAGGAGCAAATGTTCTCAGGGGCAGGAAGCAGATGCCGTCAGTCTCTTAAGACCTGGGCCAGAAACTGGCTCAGTCATTTCACTGTATTCTACAGGTTTAAACTGACACACAGCCCAAACAGAATAAAAGGGAAGGGACACAGATCCTTACTTCTCAGTGGGGGAGTGTCAGAATGTGTGGCCATAATTTAAATCCAACACATGCTTCACAAGCCGAGAAGTAACATCAAGCAGCCTAGCCTGCCCCCAGTTCCTGCTCCCCAGATAAAACCACCTTCAATTTAATTTCTCTATCATTTATCTCCATGTTTCTACCTTCAGCAATTTAATTTCTCTAGTATTTATGCAGACTCACAGCAATGATAATAAATATGTAGGCCAGGCGCACTGGCTCATGCCTGTAGTCACATTTAGGGAGGCTGAGGCAGGCAGATTGCTTGAGCCCACAAGTTTGAGAGCAGCCTAGGCAACATAGCAAGACTCCATTGCTACAGAAAATAGAAAAATTAGCTGGGCGTGGTGGCGCTAGCCTGTAGTTCTAGCCAGTTGGTCAGGGATGAAGTGCAAGGATCATCTGACCCCAGGGAGTATTGAGGCTGCAGAGAGCCACGACCATACCACTACACTCCAACGTTAGCAACAGAATGAGTCTCCTTCTCAAAAGAAAAAAAAATTAAGTATGCAATGTTTACATTACAGGAAACATTTTAAGCAAAATACAATAAAACATGCTTATGCTCTGATTTCTTGGTTTTTCACTTTCAGATACTACATATTCTGAAGAGGTGAAAAAATTATTCACCTCTTCAGTCCAAATAATATATTTTGACTACAATTAACTTTTTTACTGGAATTTTTTTCAAGTGCTTTTTTCTAGACTTAGTCTTCCCATACTTTCCAACAGTACTATTAATATAAATGTTTCTCAATCCAATTTTTAAATATTTAGACTTGTCAGCCTACCTTACATTTGTCCAGGAGCCCTCTGTCTGGCCCTAATCTGGGCTCTCTGGACAGGTAACAACAAGGAGGCAACGTTAGGAATGTGAAAACAAATACATTGCAAATATTTTCAGTTAATTAGTTCTGCAGCTACTAAATTTATGTTCAAATGAGTAAAGTCATAGAACAGTGAGTTACCCCTGTGATGGAGAACATGAAACCCCTTTAATCCTTCACACTGGGCCAAGACAGTAAGTAAAGTTGAATATATGCTGAACAGACTATCAAAATCTTCCTAAACTTACTAAGAAACTGCATTCTACCTATTCTAGGCCAGATCGATTTTTTATATCCCTCAAATGGGTACAATAGGCAGTTACAGAACTACTCCCAATTTGGCAAGATCCAGAATTTCCTTTAGAGGCTCTGGTGCCAAAGCCTGAGGCCTGCTGCTCTTTGCAAGGCTCCAGATTTTGATCAGCAGATCCCTAGGGAACCAATCAGACTCACAGCAATCCAAAGTACGCAGGCCGGGTGCACTGGCTCATGCCCGTAATCACAACACTTAGGGAGGCTGAGGCAAGCAGATCGCTTGAGTCCACGAGTTTGAGAGTAGCCTAGACAACATAGCAAGACTCCATTACTACAGAAAACACAAAAAGAGCCGGGCGTGGGGGCGATAGCCTGTAGTCCCAGCTACTTGGTCGGGGATGGGGTGCGAGGATCATCTGACCTCGGGGAGGTCGAGGCTGCAGTAAGCCGAGACCGTGCCACTGCACTCCAACCTGGCGACAGAATGAGACCCTTCTCAAAAAAAAAAAAAATTGTTTAAGTATGCAAATTTTCATTACAGATAACATTTTAGGCAAAATGCAATAAAACTTTTTTTTTTTTTTTTAAAGACGGGGGTTTCACCATGTTGGTCAGGCTGGTCTTGAACTCCCGACCTCAGGTGATCCGCCCGCCTCGGCCTCCCAGAGTGCTGGGATTACAGGCGTGAGCCACTGCGCCC
>NW_016108035.1:108138-131310 GCF_001604975.1 Cebus imitator | reverse complement strand
AAGAGCGAAACTCCGTCTCAAAAAAAAAAAAAAAAAAAAGAGCCCCGACCTCGCTGCTGCTTCCCAGTGGGCCTTCACTTACTCAGAGGTGCCCACAACCCGAGTGCGACCTCGGTCTACACTATTGGAACGGATACCAGCAGCACCAACGCGGCAACCCAGCCCACCGCTCAGCGCGGGTTCGTATTCCAAGGGGAGCCGCAAAACCGGCAAGTATAACGGTCGCACCATCCGCACGAGAAGGCGTAGTCAGGTCCGGCGCAACGAATAGCCGCCTGGCTTGTTGGTAGGTGTCAGACAGCGCGTACTGATTGGCCGGTGCGGAGCCAGCCTTCTTCCCTCGATCTCGCGTTGTCAGCGCGTTGCATCACCTCCGCGCGCCGGCTCACAGCTCTCTTGTCCGCGGGATTGCTACTAGACTTGCTGGCCAGCGCGGCTATCCAGGTACGCGGGGACCCTGGGGTACGCCTATTCTTCCCAGCAGTATCCGGCCCTCAAAGGCGAGGGGCACACACGCGTTACAACCCCAAAACAGTAGCACACGATTTAATTTTTGAAAGAACGCGTTTCTTCAGGGCTTTCCTTTCGTTAATTTCCAGCCTTATTGAGTTTATGGTCGCCTTTTTTTAATGAGGTGGTGTTTGAAATGAGTAAAATCTTGGATAGGAAACATTATACATAGTATAAATTGGTACAGCTGTGACTTTATGTATAGGTAATACGTATTTTTATATGTCTTAGTTTATTGCCTTTAACGGCTGCATGATTATTTTATTGATGTACCGTAATTTACTTGTCACCATGAATATATAAATTGTTTTCAGTTACTTGCCTGTAGAAACAATTATTCGGTGAATGTCACTGCATACGTATTTTGTACATTTGCGTGAGTATATCTGTGGAGCATATGTTCATAGGATATAACTAAATTGAGGAAAGGTTTGAAATGGTCCCACCTTGAGGTTACATTTGACATAATTATGAAGACCTGAGAATAAAAAGGGGAAACAGAAATGGATTTAGAGGAGAATGGAAAAGAAATAGACTTCTAGGTAGAATCCATGTGACTTGATGATTATGTCTGTCTTCCGAGTAGTGTCAGGGTGACTCAGAAATGCATTGCTTAGGTAATGGGAAGAATATTGGAACCTCTAATACGGTAGAGTTAAAAATGGAAGCAACTGTGGAAAGAAAGATTATGAAATTTTAAACAAAACAATGGTTTTAGTGTGCGTTTCCAAAATATACTGAGGGGAAATACTATGAAGAGAATGTGAATAATTTGAAGTGAATGTCAAGGAGGGTGGTCTCGAAATTGCTGAACAGGAAGTTGAGGTTAAGGTGGCCTGAAGGAGTTGTGGAACAGGGAAGAATGAAGGGCCTGGATTATAAGAACGAAGCAAAGGGGATGACATCCCTCTGCACAACTTGGCACGGTTAACCTACCTTGTCCCCTGCCCTGTGGTTGCTGGATGCTGTTGTGTATGTGCAGCTCTCCGGTGGATACGATGGGCCATAGCAATCCTGTGATTTATGCATGGAGGCTGCTTCTCCTCAGCGGCCGCCATAGCCCGGTCACTGGAACATGGTTCTTCCTGAATAATTAATGCTGTTATACTGAGTCTTTATGCTTGGCATAATAGTGCAGTGATTTTTAATTTTCGGGGGAAAGCAGAGATTCCCTAAAAAACACTGTAAAAACTGAATGAGCTGGCGAGGCACAGTGGCTCATGCCTGTAACCCCAGCACATTTGGAGGCCGAGGCAAGAGGATCATTTAAGCCCAGGAACTGAAGACATGGGCAACATGGCAAAACCCTGTCTCTACAAAGAATACAAAACGAACAAACAAACACAAAAAACTGAGTGTGGTGGTGCACACCTGAAGTCTTAGCTACTTGGGAGACTAAGCTGGGAGGATCACCCAAGTCCAGGGAGGTCAAGGCTGCTGTGAGCCATGATTGTATCACTGCACTCCTGGCTGGGTGACAGAGTGAGACACTGTCTGGGAAAAAAAAAAAAAGTTATGGCCCTCTTCTCAGAAAGCTTAAATCTCA
The DNA here is from genome assembly GCF_001604975.1 of Cebus imitator. Classification (NCBI taxonomy): domain Eukaryota; kingdom Metazoa; phylum Chordata; class Mammalia; order Primates; family Cebidae; genus Cebus; species Cebus imitator. Next base: position 129,254 of record NW_016108035.1, on the reverse strand, counting down.
TTTTCTGAAAAACAAAAATTCAGATAGACATTCCTGAATAATTGTCAGAACAGTGCAAGAGTGGTGATGTTCAGACTTTGATGTGAATTTTCATTCCCTAGGGATCTTGTTAAAATGCAGGTTCTGACTCCTAGGTGCAAGGTGAGGCTGCTAAGTCTCCATCTGTAATAAGCTCCCATAGGCTGGGCACGGTGGCTCACACCCATAGTCCCAGCCCTTTGGGAGGCTGAGGCAAGCAGATCACAAGGTCAGACGTTCCAGGCCAGCCTGGCCAACATGGTGAAACCCTGTCTCTACTAAAATAATACAAAAATTAGCTGGGCATGGTGGTGTACACCTGTAATCTGAGGCAGGAAGCTGAGGCAGGAAAATTGCTTGAACCCAGGAGGCAGCGGTTGCAGCGAGCCAAAATTGCACCACTGTACTCCAGCCTGGGCAACAGAGCAAGACTGTGTCTTAAAAAAAAAAAAAAAAAAAGCTCCCATGGATGTGGGCCATTGTAGGACCAGCCTTGAAGAAGTGACAAAGGTCTTAGAAGTGATGAACGAGTGTGTTGATATCTAAAGGTCTGTTAGTCTTCAGATAACAATCTTATAAGTTTCAGTTGGCCTCTGATAATGTACCCAATGTACGTAAATAAATCAGGAATTGCACAAACACTTCTTTTGATCCTTGAAAGGCTAGAGGTTGTAGTAAGAGTTGAACATCTAAAACCTTGCAATTTCTGTTTAATACTTTTTAATGGTATACTGTGATCAGAAATAGCTATTTCAGTTAATCAAACAGCCCAACTGTTCTTACCCTGTTTTTTCTTAAATTAAACTCAGAAGCACTCATACACCTGAAAATTTAATGAAGGTGAAAGAAAATGAAAGATACTACTTGTCACAGACTTTTTTTTTTTTTTAATAACTTGAATCAATAACTTGCTTAGACTATGATGCTTTTGATGCTTTCAGAACTGTTTGAGGTAAGTAGGTGCCTTTTCCTGTAGAGTTGATTACCCTGGACTGTTGTGGTTCTTGAGTACTTAAGGTTTTTTATCTTCTCTGTTCTCTTATTAGCAATTCTATTCCCTTCTAATCTGCTGTTGACTTGGAAATCTTGCACCCACCTTGTTAGAATTATTAATTAAAAATTAAATAGACTTTGGGAAGGAAAGGTCTCAAGGATGCTCACTAGATGCTTAAGTCAGCTCACTAGATACTTAAACACAGATTGATCAAGTGTCTCTGAATGAGGTTATTAGCAAAACGTTTAAAAGGCACTTTAAGCCTTCTCACTAGAGACTAAACTTATCCTTCATAAAAATCATGAATAAGAAATAAAAAGGGTAAAATGGAAAATTGGAATCTATATTCGAATGTAAGATTCTCATCTTTTTAAGATTTTTTTTTTTTTTTTTTTTTTTTTTTTTTTTTTTTTTTTTTTTTTTTTTTTTTTTTTTTTTTTTTTGAGACAGAGTCTTGCTCCGTTATCAGGCACCAGGCTGGAGTGCAGTGGCGCAATCTTGGCTCACTGCAATCTCCGTCCCCTGGGTTCAAGCAATTCTCCTGCCTCAGCCTCCTGAGTAGCTGGGACTATAGGCACACACCACCATGCCCAGCTAATTTTTGTATTTTTTTTAGTAGAGACAGAGTTTCACCATGTTGGCCAGGATGGTCTCAATCTCTTGACCTTGTGATCCGCCCACCTCAGCCTCCCAAAGTGCTGGGATTACAGACATGAGCCACTGCGGCCAGCCACAAACTCTTAACTGTTGGGATTTGCCCAGCTAATTTTTTGTATTTTTAGTAGAGACGGGGTTTCACCATGTTGACCAGGATGGTCTCGATCTCTTGACCTCGTGATCCACCCGCCTCGGCCTCTCAAAGTGCTGGGATTACAGGCTTGAGCCACCGCGCCCGGCCCTTTTTAAGATTTTTAAAGTTATACCAGTTTTCATCAAAGAGAAGATGAAGTTATTTCAAGAGAACTGATTTCTGTTATGTGAGTGTAGGTAAGAAAATTCTTAGTTACTTTTGAGATTTTTTTCTTCAGATTGTTAAGAGTTTTTGTACCATCAGATAGAATATCCAAGATTTTCTTGCTTACTTTTGGAAATATTGTCTAGCATTACTGAATATTAAGTAATACCAAGTACCTTTCCCTCACCGTATACAAAAATAACTCAATATGATTCTTGGTCTAAATGTAAGCTAAAAGTCTGTAACCTTCTTTAGGTAATAGTTTATTAGATGACACCAAAAGCTTAAGCAACAAAACCAAAAATAGACAAATTGGGCATCATTAAAATTAAAAATTTTTGTGTTTCAAAAATACCATCACTAAAATAAAAAGCCCACAGAATAAGAGAAGCTTTTTACAAATCATACATCTTCTAAAGGATTTGTATCCAGAATGTATAAATAACCCTTAAAACTCAACCATAAAAAGACAGCCTAATTAGAAAATAGGCAAAGGATAAATAAATATCTATCCAAAGTGGATACACAAATGGCCAATAAGCACGTGGAAAGACGCTCAGCATCATTAGTCTTCAGGGAAATGCAAATCAAAACCACAAGATAACTATTTAACATCTCCTAGGATGACTGTAATCCAAAGATGGACAATAAGATGTGTTAGGTAGGATATAAAGACATTAGAATCCTTATTCACTGCTGAGGGATTGTAAAATAGTACAGTCACCTTGGAAAACATTTTGGCATTTTCTCAAAAAGTCAAATATAGAATTATCATGTGACCCAGAAATTCTGCCTCTAGCTACATACCCAAGAGAAATGAAACGTAGATCCACACAAAATTTTGTACATGAATGTTCCTAGCAGCATTATTCACAATAACCGAAAAGCAGAAACAATACAGGTGTCCAAGAAATGATAAATGGATAAACAAAATGTGGCATATTCATGAAATGGAATACTATTCAGCTATCAAAAGTAATAAAGTATGAATACATATTACAGTGTGGATGAACCTTGAAAATGTGCTAGAGAAAGGGAACCAATTGCAATAGGCCACATATAGATGATTTATATAAATTTTTCCTTTCATATGAAATGTCCAGGATGGGTAAATCTATAGAAGCAGAAAGAAGATCAGTTGTTGCTACTGGCTATGGAGAAGAAAGAATGGGGAGTGACTGCTAATGGTTATGGGGTACTTTGGTGGGGAGGGGAGGTTGAAAACATTTTGAAATTACATAGTAGTAGTACTCACTTCGGCAGCACATATACTAAAATTGGAATGATACAGAGAAGATTAGCGTGGCCCCTGCACAAGGATGACGTGCATATTTGTGAAGAGTTCCATATTTTTGATGAATTTTTCCAATTTTGTTAACTTCTCTTTGAAATATAAAAGTATCATGTATTTAATAACTGTTCTCTTATTGTTGAACAATTAATTTTTGACACATTTTCACTACAGTAAATAATATAATGAACATCAAAAAATTAGATAATAGTAATAATTATACTACCTTGTAAATATACTGAAAAGCCACTGAATTGTACACTGTACATTACAGTATGTAAATTGTACATCAATAAAGCTATAATTTTTTTAAAGTATGGTTAGTGTCATCTACATACACCCATGTTAATAATATGGTACTCTGTTATTCCTAGATTTCTCTTTTGACAGTAACAAATTTGATTTCTTTTACAGCAACAAAATGGTTCAACAAGTTCCAGAAAACATAAATTTTCCTGCTGAAGAAGAAAAAATCTTGGAGTTTTGGACTAAATTTAATTGTTTTCAGGAATGCTTAAAGCAATCGAAACATAAACCAAAGTATGTGAATTTCTTAGGTAAAGGGAAAGTCCTTAAGAATTGTTATTTCTTGGGCCGGGTACGGTGGCTCACGCCTGTAATCCCAGCACTTTGGGAGGTCGAGGCGGGTGGATCACGAGGTCAAGAGATTGAGACCATCCTGGCCAACATGGTGAAACCCCGTCTCTACTAAAAATACAAAAAAATTAGCCAGGCGTGGTGGCACGTGCCTGTGGTCCCAGCTCCTCGGGAGGCGGAGGCGGAGGCGGAGATTGCAGTGAGCCGAGATTGCCACTGCATTCCAGCCTGGTGACAGAGCAAGACTCCATCTCAAAAAAAAAAAAAAAAAAATAGTTATTTCTTAAACTTAATTCCATTAAAAAAAATATTCTTTTTTTTTTTTTTTTTTTTTCTTTGAGATGGAGTCTTGCTCTGTTGCCCAGGTTGGAGTGCAGTGATGTGATCTCTGCTCACTGTAACCTCCACCTCCTGGATGCAAGTGATTCTCCTGCCTCAGCCTCCCAAGTAGCTGAGATTACAGGTACCCGCCACCATGCCCAGCTAATTTTTGTATTTTTAGTAGAAACAGAATTTCACCATGTTGCCCAGGCTGCTCTCAAATTCCTGACCTCAAGTGATCCATCTGCCTGGGCCTCTCAAAGTGCTGGGATTACAGGCATGAGCCACCACTCAAGGCCTAAAGCAGTTATTCTTTACTCATCTTTGTATTCCCAGAATCCTCCAGCCCTTTATATAGTGGGTATTCAGTAGTAGCTATATACATTGAATGAATAAGTACCCTGTAGAAGGCTACTATAGTGCCTTCTGCCTTTAGTCTTCATTTACCTAAAAGACTAGCCCTTTAATCACTGTTTTCATTATATGTCTCCTCTGGTCAAAAACTTTATGAGATAGGGGTTTATTGCTCTATTTTACTGATGAGATAACTCAAGATCAGGATAAATAACTTACCTTACATCATGGAACTAATAAATGAAAAATGGATAATCAAAGGGAGGTCTCTGCAGCTCTACCACAGTTGTAGCCTTTCTGAAGGCAGGACCACCAGTAAATATCTAATCAATTATATTTGCCAATTTTCTGGTCTTGCTGCTTTTCTCCTTCCAAAAAGACTTCACTATGCCAAAAGCTATCTATAGAAAAATGCTTTAAATTTTTGCTGTTTTTAAGTGACTTGATATATTTTTATTACCTCTTAGATTTACTTTCTATGATGGTCCTCCTTTTGCAACTGGACTGCCTCACTATGGACATATACTTGCAGGGACAATTAAAGATATAGTTACAAGATATGCTCACCAGAGTGGGTTTCATGTTGACAGAAGATTTGGATGGGATTGTCATGGCTTACCTGTGGTATGTTTGAGTATCCAGCTTTATAATGTTCTGATTTTTTTTATAAGCATTAGATTTCATCATATAATATGTTAAATACAAATGTTGACTGTAGACCTTCTACTTCATTTCTATATTTGTAGTTCGATTTGCTTTATTTTCTAGAGTTGCATAGTTGCAGTTGTTTCATGGGGCACGGTGGTAACAATCTTATCACAAATTTTCAGGAATATGAAATTGATAAGACACTGGGAATCAGAGGACCAGAGGATGTGGCCAAAATGGGGATTACAGAATATAACAGTCAGTGCCGAGCAATTGTGATGAGATATTCTACTGAGTGGAAGGTATGTTGGGTTATTGTCAGTAGAATGAACAGAAAATGTAGTTATTAAATGGGCATTGAGATGGTTTATGGTCCCTTGTGCTTTTTTTATTTATTAATTTTTTCTTTGTAGAAAAACTGTTAGCTTAAACCGAAACATTTTCTGACTTCCGTGTGCTTAATTGGTCTACCTTTCTTGACTGATCACCAATAGGGAAAATTTCTGATAAGTATAACATGGATATGGGCCTCTTCTTTTTTTCTCAAATACTTTTAAAATTTTTTTAACTTTTTATTTTGAAATAATTTGACTTATTAAACAATTGCAAAAATAAGATTAATTCCCCTATATCTTTCATCCTTCTTTCCCAACTGCTAACATCTTCAATAACTGTAGTATTAATAGAATTTTCAAAAGCAGTTGCCCCATTAATTTTTATTTGGTCCAATCACATATTGCATTTAGTTGTCATGATTTCTTAGTCTTCTTAAGTATGGGATATTTTATTCAGTTCTTTGTCTTTCATGGCCTTCTCATTTCTGAAGATTGCAGAGCAGCTATTTTATAGAATGTCTCTCAATGTCTGAGGTTTCCTGATTTAATTTAGGTTATACATTTTTGGTGAGAATGCCACAGAAGTGATGCTATGCCCTTCTCAGTGCATAGTATCAGGTGGCGTGTATCGTTGCTATGTCCATTGATGGTGATAACTTTGTTCACTTGATTAAGGTGCTATCTATCAGCCTGCTTTGTAAAGTTGTAGTTTTTCCTTTGTAATTAATAAGTATCTTATGGGGAGATTCTTTCCAAATATTCTTTTTTTTTTTTTTTTAAGATGGGGTTTCACAATGTTGGTCAGGCTGGTCTTGAACTCCCGACCTCAGGTGATCTGCCCGCCTTGGTCTCCAAAGTGTTTGGATTACAGGTGTGAGCCACCACGCCCGGCCCCAAATATTCTTTTCCTTGTCATACATTCACTCATTAATGTTAACATCCATGAATGATTTGTGCCAGCAATAATTATGCCTGTGGTATTTGCCAAGTGGTTTTGTTAGCCTCGTATAAATGAGTATTTATACTTACAAATAACATTTTATGCATGTAGAACGAGTGCCAAGAAAACTGGTTCTTAACCTTACATAGAATGTTGTTTGCAATATAGATTCACTCATACCGTTGATTATTCTGTTTTCCCAAAATTTCCATATGTGGTGACAGTAGAAGTAAATACACATTGATGTACAATTAATATTGTCTAATACTGTTCTATATTAATATTTTAAAGTCTACAGTTACCAGACTTGGCCGATGGATTGACTTTGACAATGACTACAAAACTCTGTATCCAGAATTCATGGAAAGTGTCTGGTAGGTTTATTTAAAATTGTAAATATGATAAATATTCTATGAATATTCTGTTGTGTTGGTTATTGGAAAAGTGCACTAGCATGGATCAGTTTATTTTTGAGTCCATCGTTATGTCTCCGAAATCTTTGGGAATAGGTTTGTTGTTGAATGTAGGACTTTTATTTTTTTGAGACCGAGTCTGGCTCTGTTGCCCAGACTGGAGTCCGATGGCATGATCTCGGCACACTGCAACCTCTGCCTCCTGGGTTCAAGCGAATCTCCTCCCCCAGTCTCCTGGATAGTTAGGATCATAGACACCCCTGCTCCTGGCTAATTTTTGTATTTTTAGTAGAGATGGGGTGTCACCATGTTGGCCAGGCTGGTCTTGAGCTCCTAATCTAGGTGAGCAACCTGCCTCGGCCTCCAGGAGTGCTGGAATTACAGCTGTGAGCCACTCCGCCCGGCCTGCCAATCGCTTTTCTTAATCAACGTTATGTTTTAAACATCATTCAATGTTAGTAGATATTAGCATTGTAATGTCTGCCTAATGTCTTACTGTATTGACCTAATTTACCAGCTAGTCTCCCAATGAAAGACATTGTTTTTTCACTTATTTGGCAGACAGACACTCTAAACAGAAAATGGCATAAATGTTTGCATTTTCAGAAATAGAATTTTGGTTATATAATTGTGAAACTCCATCTCTTATCAGGTGGGTCTTCAAACAACTCTATGATAAAGGCCTTGTTTATAGAGGTGTGAAAGTCATGCCCTTCTCTACTGCATGTAACACTCCACTTTCCAACTTTGAGTCACACCAGAATTATAAGGTACGTGAAATGTAGAGACATTATTCAGCATTGAGCTTTGTAGGTAGAAGTTGAATGGTTATGATCACAGTAGGTACTCCCAAGTAGACCCGGTGTGGAACGTGCCCATGCCATCAGTCACTTTGACCACTTATTACTGAATGCTGAAAAAATTGCCAGTTACTATACTAAAGCTCTGTTAAGATGAGGGATTTGTTTTCTACATTGGATTTATGATGTATCTTAATGTAATAGGTTTTGCTTGTTTTGACCAAGAAAAAAATTTTAATTTTGACATATTTTCAAACTCACAGAAAACTGGAGAGAGTTCTTTATCTCCTTCAACTAGATTCCCTAAATGTTAATCTTTTGCCACATTTGCTTTATCTTTCTCTCTTTTTATAGGAGTGGGGCACAGTACCCTTTGAGAGTAATTTGCAGGAATTATGGCCCTTTTCCTATGAAAACTACATATTTCCTAAAATCAGTAACATTGTTTTAAATAACTAGAGTTAGAAAATTAACATTGATACTGTATTACCTCATGTATAGATCTTATTCAGGTTCTGCTTGTCTCAGCAGTGTCCTTTGTAGTTAAAAAAAAAAAAGAGAGAGAAAGAAAGAAAAGAAACAAAAAAGACCTACATTGTGTGCTTCTGGCAGTGATATGTCTCCAGCCTTTAATCTCAAACAGCTCTTTAGTCTCTTTATGCTTCATAATACTGACACATTTGAGGAGGTACAGGCCAATAGTAGTGTCCCTTATTTCAGGTTTCTCTTGTGTGACCAACAGCTCTTGTGTCACTTTATTTAAATTGCAGTTGGTTTTTGTCTGGGACTGATTTTTTTAGAGCTATTTATTTTTAAATCCTTGACACTTTTTGTGTTGAAACATTGCCAGCGAGCTGGAGACAATCTTGTTTTTTTATTTAATGAGCTGAATTTATATGGGTTTATTACAGTTTCAAGTATATGTTGCTTTAGTAGGATCTTTTAGACCTACCTCTTCATGGACTTACAAAGTAGATAATCATAAAACTGAAACCTCCCATTGTATGTTCCTCTTTAGACATTACTTTAAAAAGTTACCAGAGGCCAGGCATGGTGGCCCATGCCTGTAATCCCAGCATTATGGGAGGATGTGGCAGGTGGATCACTTGAGGTCAGGAGTTTGAGACCAGCCTGACCAACATAGAATAACCCCATCTCTACTAAAAATATAAAAATTAGCTAAGTGTGGTGGCATGTGCCTGTAATTTCAGGTACTTGGGAGGCTGAGGCACAAGAATCACTTGAACCCAGGAGGCGAAGGCTGCAGTGAGCCAAGATGGTACCACAGCACTCTAGCCTAAGTGACAGAGGGAGACTCCATGTCAAAAAAAATAAACAGTCACCAGGTGTCTTAAAATATTTAATTTGTGACAAATATGCTTTTAAATGTACTTTTTAAAGTTTTTAAAAATGTTTTTACTTGGAATTTCTTGCTATTTTATTTTTATAACTGTGGCAAGTGATTTCTTCAGTTTATCCTGAAGATTTATCTTTAGGATCAGTTTCTTTTTCTTAGGTGTCTGTCATTGTGGATTTGTAAAACAAAACCTCAATTTATTTCAGGATGTTCAAGACCCTTCAGTATTTGTAACTTTCCCTTTGGAAGAAGATGAAACTGTATCTTTAGTTGCTTGGACAACCACTCCCTGGACTCTGCCTAGTAATCTTGCCGTCTGTGTTAATCCAGAAATGCAATATGTGAAGATTAAAGGTAAGTGGGGGGATGCTGGTTATTTATGATTAATATGCATATGATAATTTTATATTTTGGAAAATATGAAGGCTTACCTTTCTTTTTGCATGAAGAATAGAATTATTTGAAAAGAATCTTACTTAATTGGAAAAATGATTTTTCTTTTTTTCTTTTTCTTTTTCTTTTTCTTTTTCTTTTTCTTTTTTGAGACAGAGTCCCACTCTATCGCCAGGCCAGAGTGCCGTGGTGCAATCTTGGCTCACTGCAACCTCTGCTTCCCGGGTTCAAGCAATTCTCCTGCCTCAGCCTCCCAAGTAGCTATAGGCATCCACCACCACACCCAGCCAATTTTTGTATTTTTAGTAGAGATGGGGTTTTACCTTCTTGGCCAGGATGGGCTTGATCTTTTGACCTCATGATCTGCCTGCCTTGGCCTCCCCAAAGTGCTGGGATTACAGGAGTGAGCCACCACGCCCAGCCTGTTTTCATTTCTAATTGAAAACCAACACAACATCTAAAATAGTACAGAAATATAAAAAGTAGAACATAAAGTTTTCTTATAATTTCCAGGTTATAATATGTTTTTCCACACCATGCCCCATGACAGATGAAGAATCTAAGATTCAGCTATGTGGTATCACATTATTACTAGTAATTGGTACCAGAACTTGAGAACTTTTGCCTTTCAAATGTCCTCTGATAGAAAGTTACCAGTTTCAATGAGGGCCTTTCCGTAGAGATTTGAAAAGAAGATTGGTGCTTTGTGAACAAATATACCTTCAGGTTTGGATAGTTTTGTGGAGGCAACAGGAGAAGAAAAGAAAAACTTATTGCCAGTAAAAAAAGGTGTGGTGCAGCTGCTGTGGAAAACAGCAGCATTTCTTCAAAAAGCTGAACAGAATTACACTGTGGCCCAGCAATTTCACTTCTGGGTGTTTTCCCCAAAGAATTGAAAGCAGTTTTGAACAGATACGTCTATACCCATATTCATGTAGCATTATTCACAATAGTCAAAAGATAGAAGGAACCCAAGTGTCTATCATTGGATAAATGAATAAACCAAATACAGTATTTACATACAATGGAATATTACTCGGCCTAAAAAAGAAAGGAAATTCTGATACAGGCTATGCCTTGGATGAACCTGGATTACATTATGCTAATTAAAATGAGCCAGACGCCAAAGTGCAGATACTACATGATTCATATATGAGGTATCAAGAAGTGAAATTCAGAGAGCAAAAAGTAGTAGAATGGTGGTTGACAGAGACTGGGAGGGAAGGGGGAGTTGTTTGATGGGTACAGAGTTTCAGTATAGGAAAATGAAAAGGTTTGGGATGTTGATAGTAGTAATGATTACACAACAGTGTAGATGTGTTTAATGCTGTTTAATAATAGTTGTCGCGATGGCTCACGCCTGTAATCCCAGCACTTTGGGAGGCCGAGGCAGGTGGATCACGAGGTCAAGAGATCGAGACCATCCTGGTCAACATGGTGAAACCCCGTCTCTACTAAAAATACAAAAAATTAACTGAGCATGGTGGTGCGTGCCTGTAATCCCAGCTACTCAGGAGGCTGAGGCAGGAGACTTGCCTGAACCCAGGAGGCGGAGGTTGCGGTGAGCTGAGATGGCGCCATTGCACTCCAGCCTGGGTAACGAGCGAAACTCCGTCTCAAAAAAAAAAAAAAATGGTTGCAATGATCCTTTTAAATAGTTGTATTAAAACAGTCGACTTGATTGAACAGTAGATTGTGCTGGCAAGGAAAAAATAATGAGAAAGGAATGGAAAAAGATCGATTGTCAGAAAAAAGGGACAGAGGGAGTTTTTTATTTGTTCTTTCCTGGGAGCAGATAGGACCAAGAGTTGACCTACTGGAAAGAGCTGTTGGCCACAGAGAGGCCTGGCTTTTGCAGTGCCCCATAAATACCCATTTTTCTTATAGTGAACTAAATATATGACATAAGCTCTAGTAAATTTCAGATATGTAATGTCATAACTTACGGGTGGGAATTCAAATTGGCCCAGATTTTCTCTTCAGTTTTAATTGTTCATACATTTGCTTTAGCTTTTCTTTTCTAGGATGCCCTAGGTATCCTCTAGAAACACTAACAATAAGGGTTCACAGATACATCAAGGACAGTCATTATCCCAGTGTTCATAGTAGTGAAAATTTGAAAGGAATTTAAATGACTGTCAGCTTGTTAGAAATAACTCATAATCATATAAAATGGGGTCCCACAGAGTTCTTTAAAACAGGGAGAAAAGTCTGTATTCTAATATTTGGAAGAATGTTGACAGGATATTAAGTGAAAACTTGTAAAACCAGATAGAATATTACCTTAATTTAAAAATAAAAATAAAAGGAATGTACATATTTGCATATGTGTTTGTTGTTATATACATAGAAAAATATCTGGATCAATAAATGCCCAAATGAGAGTGTCTGAGACAGGGTGATATTACATGGCACTTACTTTGTGAGCTACTTTGTCAATGTTATTTTTAAACATTCACATATTTACCTTATGAAGGAGAAAATAAAGAATAATTAAAATGGATATCAGAGTGATAAATAATAACTACCCACTGCCTGAGTGCATTTGATGTTTTTGTCATTTTCATGTTTGGAAAGCAGTATACCTTAGTGTTCTTTGCATTATTTCTCTGTGAGTATTGGGCACACTAGAGACACATGATACAGGGGCTCCTCGGGAGAAAAGTATGCTTGATGCATGTCTTTAGAATCAGCCAAATACAGAATATCACCCATGTCCATGTTTTTCCTTGTTCTCATAGATGTTGCCAGAGGAAAATTGCTCATTTTAATGGAAGCCAGATTGTCAGCCCTCTATAAATTGGAGAGTGACTATGAGATCCTTGAAAGGTAAATATTCAAATAGTTGCTCTGTGGGGGTGGGGTTGGGGGTGGGGGTGTATGTGTCTGGGTGTGCCTTTAGTTTTAAAAAGGAAAAATCTTTATTATCCAAAAGCTGCATGATTCAAATTTAGTTTTGAGTACTAATACTAAGTACTTTATAGTCACACATTATAGCATTAATGGCTAAGGGGCCAGCAAACCAGAGGTGAGTGGTGGCTTGGCTTGATGGGGCTGTAGCCTCCTATTTGATTTAATTTAATTGGGAGTTTGCCTTTCTCCTTTTCTAGATTTCCTGGTGCCTATCTTAAAGGCAAGAAGTACAGGCCCTTGTTTGACTATTTTGTGAAGGTAAGCTCAGGGACTGCTACTGTGGGGACTCTCCACAATCTGATTATTTGATAGCTGGGATGAGGTGATAAGTGGAATTCACATTACCTTACTGTTATATTGCTCGTTTGACTGTACCTGAATCCAGAAAGTCTGCTTTAGTGCTAACAAAATTAAGTCATTTGTGTTGCTTTCTTGTTTTAGAGGATTTTTTTTTTTTTTTTTTTTTGAAACAGGATCTCCTTTGCCCCCCCAGGCTTGAGTACAGTGGCACAATCATGGCTCACCCCAGCCTCAACCTCTTGGGCTCAAGTGATGCCCCCCTGTCCCAAGTAGCTGGGACTACTGGCATACACCACCACCACACCTGGCCAAGTTTTTTATTTTTTGTAGAGACAGAATCTCACTATGTTACCCACATTGGTCTTGAACTCGTCGGATTACAAGCATGAGCCTCTGCACCTGGCTGTGACTTTTTTTTCCTCAAATTATATGAATAATCACTTTACATTTGATTGGATTTTTATGTGTATATTTTTATTACATGTAGTTTACATATCCGGGGCATTTATTTAGGTTTTTTGTGGTTTTTTGTTTGTTTGTTTGTTTTTTGACTAATTTAAGATAGTCATCAGAATAAAACATCGTGTGTAAAAGTAAACACAATTTTATTTCAAGGAGGTTAATGAAGCAGGTATTTAAATCTAGGTACCATGACAGGGCTCATACATTTAGCACCTTAGTTTCTTCAGAGTCATAAAGTTGTTTTATGTGGTTTTATTTTCCACAATGGAGAATCCACAGCTACAGCTGCAAACCTTGTTGCCCACACTCCCTCACCAAAAGAGTGTTGTCAAGCAGGATTTCCTCCATCCTTATTTAAAGGTTTTGAAATGAGATAAAAAGCAGGCCTGGCTTTATTGGTTATGTGGAAATAATAATCAACTGGACATATCACTTACATCCCATCCCCCCAAAAAAAACATTTGCTGAACGCTCTGTTGTTTCTGTTCCTTGTAGGGAGAGTCTGGTTGATTCAGGAGACCTCCATGGCTTGGGCCCTATCCACAGTGTGTCTGTTACCTGCCTCCTCGCTTTTGTGCTTCTTGTTTTTCTACATTTCTTCTTGCCTATTGGCCTTCTTCCTCCCACGTTGCTGCCCAGTGGATTTCCATATGCTCTCTCTTCATCCCATTCCTCCCTTCAAGCATTAGTTATTTCCCAGCATTCAGGACATGCCCTCCCCAGTCGCTGTGCAGCAGACCTGCTTCCTGACCACATCCTCCCATGCTACTTTAGACATATCCTTTATTCGATCAAACTGGCTCTTTCCTTTCCTGCTTCCCTGCCTTTTTTATTAAGTTTTCCTACCATTTTAAAAGTATTTATCTTTTTTTCTTTCATGTGTAGATATGCTGAGTTAACTCACCCTTCAAGTCTGAACTCACATGTCATCTGAAAGTTTTCTGAAATGCATCTTTGGTTTCTCCCTTGGAGAAATGTCTTTACTTTATTCTCCTATCGTGTATCTTAACATACTTTGTTTTATGTTGTATTTTTTTATTATCTAAAATCTCTTCCACTGGATCAGTGACGCTTCACCTTTCTGAATCACAAATCCTATTGAGAACCCAAAGAAAGCTCAACCCTCTGGCCGGGCGCGGTGGCTCAAGCCTGTAATCCCAGCACTTTGGGAGGCCGAGGCGGGTGGATCACGAGGTCAAGAGATCGAGACCATCCTGGTCAACATGGTGAAACCCCGTCTCTACTAAAACTACAAAAAATTAGCTGGGCATGGTGGCGCGTGCCTGTAGTCCCAGCTACTCAGGAGGCTGAGGCAGGAGAATTGCCTGAACCCAGGAGACGGAGGTTGCGGTGAGCCGAGATCGCGCCATTGCACTCCAGCCTGGGTAACAAGAGCGAAACTCCGTCTCAAAAAAAAAAAAAAAAAGAAAGCTCAACCCTCTGAAAAAATGCACATGGACAGACTAGACAGGAACTTTAGGTTAAACAGAGGTCTGTCTGGAATATGCACTCGGTACATATCCAGTTGAATAACACCTAGCCATTAAATAAACTTCTTAAACTGCCTGAGACCTTCGGTGACTTTAGACGAGTACTATAAGTCGTTTGACCCGGGACAGAATTCATCTGATATTCACTGACGTATACCTGTTCTGAAATACCAAGGGAAGCTGTGTCAGCAGACATTGCCAATGGAGCAGCACTGCTGCTCCTAGTGGTTGGTATCTGCTGACCTGGGTGGAAGCAGCCCAGCCATGGCCTGGATAGTCCCCAGGTGGACCCTGAGAGACAAGATGCAGTGACTTAGTCTATACTGGTTCTAAGTATAGAACATGTAATTCTAAGGACCCATGTATTCTTTCTGTTTAAACTATCAAAATTTGAGCACCTATCATACCATAACTTCTAAAATGTTTCAGGGGGATTTGGGTTACAGCAATGAAATTTTATGGTTATTTTCCAAGTTCAGTTTTAAGTTTCAAAGAGACAGAGTCCTGTGCTGAAGTTGAAATAACATTGTATTTGCAACCAGAAGACTCGTTTCAGGTCATGGTTTCATCACTGTTGTGTGATTTGGGTAAAGACTAATCTTTGTTCTGAGTTTGCTTATCTGTGAAATGCAAATACAGCCAGAATATTTTTAAGACATGGGAATACTAATAGCTTTTTCACAGGATTTTAGGAGTTAAATGTGAAAATACTTTTTAACCAATGCAAAATGGAAGGACATCCCAGTTTGGAAAAAACAGTGGTTTGTGGAAAGAAATGTAAAGAGGTGAAAGTAGAAAGAGTAGGTCTATTAGCATTTTATGTATTAACGTGATGATATTGCTGTTGCAAAGAAAATAAAATTGAACACATTTCCCCTGAGTCTTAAAAGGTGGTGGAGTACCTGTAAATAGAACTTACTACTTGTGGCTCCCACCTGTTCCTTTCGAGATTTGCCTTTATAACTGAGTAACTTGAGCTGAGTTGAAAGGAAAAAGAGAAGCAAAACATATACAGTGATTGAAAATGTACCAGTAAGCGAATATCCTAAACTGCATACTAGGAGCAAAAATGGAGGAAGGGAGAACTGATGAAAAACATCAGTTTGGGCTGGACACCTTGGCTCACACCTGTAATCCCAGCAGTTTGGGAGGCCAAGGCAGGTGGATCACAAGGTCAGGAGCTCAAGACCAGCCTGGCCAACATAGTGAAACCCCATCTCCGCTAAAAATACAAAATTAGCTGGGCGTGGTGGTGGGCCCCTGTAATCCCAGCTACTCAGGAGGCTGAGGCTGCAGAATTGCTTGCACTTGGGAGGCGGAATTTGCAGTCAGTCGAGATTGCACTACTGCAATCCAGCCTGTGTGACAACAACAACAAAAAAAAAAACATCAGTTTGTAACCAAGGAAATTAGAAATTTTTATCTGCCAGTCTCCAAATAATTATTTGATTTATAAGTAGTAACTTTTTATTTATGAGAAAAATGCATTGAATTAGCATGTTTCTTCCCAACCTGAATTATTCTTTCTTTAATATTTCTGGAAATAATTTTACATATTGAAAGTGTTTTCAGGTTCTTAAGAAAAACTGTTACGAAGTTAACATTGTAATATAGTAATGTTTCATCCCTGAAGCCTGCTGCCTTTTTTTCTAGTGTAAAGAGAATGGCGCTTTCACTGTGCTCGTTGACAACTATGTGAAGGAAGAAGAAGGCACAGGGGTTGTCCACCAAGCTCCTTACTTTGGTGCTGTGAGTAGCATAAATCTGGCAAATGTATTTGAAAAGTACGTCGGTGGCCACTTTTCATAGATGCTGAGTCATGGGTCTCATGTTGGGCCACCAGGTTGGCCTCTTTTCTGACTCACTGCCTGCAAGATGGCTTTTAAAATTTGCATCTGCAATTCGCTTTCATTCATCCTAAGCTAATTTCTGGAAAGAGTGTGTAAAATTCAGGGCCACTTCCAGTCGTTTAATCTTTCTAAAAGGCCACAGTGCCTTGCTGTGTCTTTATTTATTCATTCATGCAGTACTCTTTCTGTTATACAGTTCTGTGAGTTTTGACAGGCATCTAGAGATGTGCAGGTGCCTCAGCCTCCAAAATACACACCATTCTCATCACCTCTGCTGTGTTCTTAATTAAATGCTACATGATCAGAAGGGGGAATTTGACCTCTCCTCTCAAAACTGTACTCTTCAGTTAATTTTATATTTTGCCCCGAATGATTTTTCTAAAAACACTTTCCCTTTCATGTAATTTTTGTATGAATAAAAATAGAATAACATAAAGGCACATGCTTTGCAGTAAACCACCTCTCACCTTAAATCATGGTGCTGCCACTAATGGCCAGTTCCAAGCTAAGTTGCTTGGCCTATCTGGATTTCCTTTGCCTCCTCTGTAGCATGGTGTAGCACCTACACATTACTCTAGGCTTGATCATTTTGTTGGTGAGAGGCATTGGAAATGTGACTTTGTTCTAAAAGGCAGTGAGAGTAGTCTGTCTTCATTTGCCATTTTGCTTTTATGCTTAATCTCTGGGATTTTATTTTATTTATTATAGATATATGGGGTGCATTTATATATATATATATATATATATATATATGTATGTATGTATGTATGTACATTTTTTTACATTGATTTGTAGTGGTAAAATCTGGGCTTTTAATGTAACCATCACTTGAAGTTTTATTCTGGAAATCTTGAAACAGACACAGAAGAAAATATTATAATTCTTTTTGTCACATCATCCAGCTGCGTTCTCAACATTTTGGTAATCTCTCGTTTTCTTCCTCTGTATAGTATCACGCTTTTTATTTTGGCTGGAGGATTCAGAAGCAAATCCTCAACATCATGTCTTTCATGTATTAGTAATTCTAGCTGCATCTCTGACTAATAAGGACTTTTATTTTCACTGTAGCCACTGTGCCATTGTTATTTATATCCAATAAAGTCAGCAATTCCTTAATAATCACCCAATACCTGGTCCATATTCAGTTTTGATGGAAGAAAGTATTCTTGATAATACTACTTAAGAGTTCTAGGAACTAGTCACATACTGTTCATAATCATTTTAGGGCCAACCAGTATGGTTACCCCACTGATAGTAGATGATTAAAAAGGTAACTTCTTGGTTTTGAATTGTAGTTTAGGTTTTCTTTTTAAATGTAGGTATTTGTCATTAACTCTAGAGTTATATCTCATAGCACTCTGAGTGCCATGCACATTAACTCTATAGAAGATTCTGAACGCCATGCGCGTTAATGTTATGGAAGATTTGTTCTTTAAACTGTAGCCTTTAACACCAATTGGTAAATATTTTCTCTCTCTCCTTTCTTTCTTTCTTTCTTTTCTTTCTTTTCTTTCTTTCTTTTTTTTTTCATTTGAGACAGTCTTCCTCTGTCGCCCAGGCTGGAGTGCAGTGGTACGATCTTGGCTCACTGCAACCTCTGCCTCCTGGGTTCAAGCAATTCTCCAGCCCCAGCCTCCCAAGTAGCTGGGGTTACAGGCACCCACCACCTCACCTGGCTAATTTTTTGTACTTTCAGAAGAGACGGGGTTTCACCAGTGTTGGCCAGGCTGGTCTCAAACTCCTGACCTCAGGTGATCCGCACACCTTGGCCTCCCAAAGTGCTGGGATTACAGGTGTAAGCCACCGTGCCCCACCTTGGTAAACATTTTCTGAGAGGCCTTCTTTTGCTAGGCAAGGTATTGTTTGATCTCTGCGGAGTCTGTGCACTTGTGCATCATCATGTTGAACTTCACTTGTTCTGGATGCATTTAGGAAAACTGCTCTTAGCTTAATGCACTGGATAGAGTTACTTGCTCCACACTCAGTAGTTCAAATTGCTGCACTTAGGGGCTTTTCCTATCCACCCACGTGACACCACACCAGTCAGCCTCAGCACAGGGAGAGGTGAACACAGATCCAGGTGGAAACATGTCCACTTTCCAGGTTGTCTTGGAGTCAATCCAGAGTGTGGTTTCACTAACATAAGGCAGTCTCTTTAATTTTATATTTAGGCATCATAGCACAGTGGTGAAGCTCTGGAGCCTAGCATTGCTGCTTCATAGCTGAGTTATTTCTTGGTATCTTGACTTTCCTATCTGTAAAATAGAGATGATTGCTAATTTGTGTAAGAGGAGCACCTGGTGAAAGCCTTCTTTGTAGGATCATTGGGAGGTGTCTTGTTTTGTTTTCATGCCATTTTGTCTAAGAGCATTGTGAGGTGTAAGTGAGCATATGTAAAGTGCTCAGAATACCGTGTCACATAGCACTTTGCTAAGCATTTGCTCTATTGTTAACAGTCTTCAAAATATATTCCTGAAGCTTCATGGTATAAGCTATGCCAGTTGAGACCCAGTTTGCTTATTTGAAAAGTAAATACTTTGGATTTTTAGGTCAGTGTTGCCATCCTTTGGGGTCTTCCTTGAGAGGGTGCAAATCCAAATGTACATCAAGCATGTAATACTAACAGGCCATGCCTCATACTTGTGTGTATTTTGGTTTTTGGGTGTGCTACTGTTATAAACCAAATTTGATTTAGTTTTAAAACATTCATGTGTGGCTGCTCTGCCTATGGAGTAGCCATTCTTCATTCCTTTACTTTCTTAATTAACTTCCTTTCACTTAAAAAAAAAATCATATGTGTCATCTATCTTCTCATTTAGTGAATACTCAGGTATATATAGAGGTCTGGAAAATAATATTTGAGAAGACTGGACTGGATGATCTAATCCCTGTCCAACTGTGAGGCTCTGGTTCTCCTAATGGTTTTGAGTTACCTTCAGGTAACAGGATAAAGTTAATGACATGTATATGTTATAATATAGAACAATTATCTTGGGACTCTGTTACCTCATGCTTCTTCCCCACACCCATTCTTAGAATGTTTTATTCTTCTCTCCTTTTTGCCTTTTCTCAGGATGACTATCGGGTCTGTATGGACTTCAGCATTATTCGGAAAGACTCACTCCCCGTTTGTCCTGTGGATGCATCAGGCTGCTTCACAGCAGAGGTGACACATTTTGCAGGACAGTATGTGAAGGTCTGTATTCCATATGGCATAGAAGGGTGTCTGTTACTTTTGATTACTCTCCATCATGGTTTATAATTGTATTGTAATTCTTCTAGGAAGTTGTTTTTACTTAGTGTTGTCGTCACATAAAATCAGTAAAGATGTTATCAGTTATGTTCAGAGGGTCTCATATCTTTAGAGGAAGCATGCTGTAATTTCACAGGGAGAGATCAGAAAAACTGCTCCAGTTTATGCCTCATAAAGCAACTTTGTGACCTTGGGGTAATCATTTCAGAAAGAAAACTTTATGACCTTAAATGTTGTGGAATGTACTTGACTTGAAGTTAGTGACTAAAAATAATTAATATTTGTGCCTTTTATTCATAACAATATCAGACTCTAGTAATACATTGTTCCTAAATATTACAGTATGTTTTAATGGCTGAATTTTAATTTTTTTTAACAGGATGCTGACAAAAGTATCATCAGGACTTTGAAGGAACAAGGCCGACTTCTGGTTGCCAGCACCTTCACTCACAGCTACCCTTTTTGCTGGAGGTCAGAAGTGTTGAGATTCACTTAGGGTGGCTGGTAGAATATTATAGAAATATTAGGAAAGGTTATAGATTAATCTAAAACCTATAACCTTTCCTAATTCTTTGTGTTTGTGTGTGTTTTTATTGTTTTTTTGAGACAGTCTCGCCCAATCACCTAGGCTGGAGTGCAGTGGCACAATCTCAGCTCACTGCAACCTCTGCCTCCGCGGTTCAAGTGATCCTCCTGCCTCAGCCTCCCGAGTAGCTGGGACTATAGGCACGTGCCACCACGCCTGGCTAATTTTTTGTATTTTTAGTACAGACGGGGTTTCCCGATGTTAGCCAGACTGATCTCGATCTCCTGGCCTCGTGATCTGTCTAGCTCAGCCCCCCAAAGTGCTGGGATTACAGGTGTGAGCCACCATGCACAGCAACCTTTCCTAATATTGCTGTAATATTTTGCCATCCACCCCGAGTGAATCTCAACAAGAAGAAACAAAGACTGTGTTGTAGCTAGAGCTTCCAATCCGTGCTTACACTTTCTGTGTTTGCCTGTTCCATATTTGTGGTGTTCATCTTATTTGTATCGTTTAGAGCCGGTTTGGGAAGCTGCCTCTTACTTCATTTTTAGGAGAGTTGGGTTTTTTGTTGTTATTTTGAGACAGGGTCTCACTCTGTTGCCCATGCTGGAGTGAAGTGCTGCATTCATGGCTTACTGCACCCTTCACCTCCCCAGTTTAAGCAATCCTGTCACCTCAGCTTCTGGAGTAGCTGGGATAGGTGGTGCCATCACACTTGGCTAGCTTTTGCATTTCTTTTAGAAAGGGGATTTCGCCATGTTGTCCAGGCTGGTCTCAAACTCCTGGGCTCAAGTAATCCTCTCACCCTGGCCTCCCAAATTGCTAAGATTATAGGCATGAGCCAGCCACAATGCCTGGTCTAGGAGAGTTTTGTGAATGGCCAAAATTAATTCTTTGCTTTTT
>NW_016108035.1:102098-107908 GCF_001604975.1 Cebus imitator | reverse complement strand
GATGGCCTCAATCTCCTGACCTCGTGATCTACCCGCCTCAGCCTCCCAAAGTGCTGGAAATACAGGCATGAGCCACATGCCCGGCCTTAAAAGTCCTACTTTCCTAAGGAACTATGTGAGAAAAATAGTCCTGTACAAATCTGTTTTGTGTTGTGGCCACATTTTTTTAGGATGAGAAACATCTCTAAAATTTTGTAATGGAATTGAATGAAAAATTTAATGTGATTTTAATGTTTAATGTAAGCCCATGCCATAAAGGCGTTGGTGAACATGAAATGTTCAGTTGCATCATATTTGGTTTTCACATTGCCTCTTCCATGCTGAAGTTGAAGTTGACATTGTTTCTTAGACAATTGTCACCAGCAGAACCATATTTTTTTTTCCTGGTCTTGTTCTTATATTAGTTTTTGCCTTTCTTACTATTGTGGAAAGAGATGACCAATTTTGGAGACTTAGATGCTTTTATCTGTAACAAAAATAAATATTAGCAGAAGGCCAAGTAGGTGATGATGCTGTCAATAAAACATGAAAAGTAGGTCTTACCCTGGTGCCTGCTAGTCCAACCTGAGCAGCTATGTCTGTGTTTCTGCTTCCCTAGATCAGACACTCCCCTCATTTACAAAGCAGTGCCCAGCTGGTTTGTACGAGTAGAGAACATGGTGGACCAGCTCCTAAGGAACAATGACCTGTGCTACTGGTGAGCAGTAAAATGTATTTCTTCATAGTGTCTTTTGTCATGTCATTAGTAGTTGTGTTTTACACTTCCCCCAAATCCATTTTCCATTATGTATTATAATAGCTATCTTTTATTCTGCGTGTTTAGGAACACAAAATAATTCAAATAATGTTATAGTACAGAAGTAATATCTTTCTTGTTATAAAGTATATAAGGGAGTATTTTTCTTTTTAAACTCAGTAGAAATGAGAAACTCACATTTATTTGATTTATGGAATGAAATGACTTTGAAAAAATGTGGCTGTTCGCTAGCCTTCAGTAATAGTCATTTTCAGATATACCTGCAAATGCCATGTGTACTTAACTGTTGTCGGTCCTGTAGTGAATAATGTCCCCTGTGCTTGGCTTTATGGATAAGCTTCAAGCACAGAAACCTTTATTTTCCTCAGCTGATATGTGTCCTGCAGGTGATTACCCAAGAGGTATCATTTCAGCCTCTGGGTACAAAATGAAACAAGGCTTGAACCTATGTATTTCAGAAGAATGTTTTTCACTACAAGTTTTAAAGGTAATCACCACTTCATTTCACAAGGACCCAACTAGATTGAAAAACCGTATTTGTGTTTAGGAGAATGGGGAGAATCTCAAGACAATAAGGAAAATGCTTATAAACTAGCTTTCTAATATTTCTTAGCAGAGTGGTCCTGATTTATCAAAAGACAGCTTTTCATTTTTAGAGCCAATATGCTAATTAGTTCCCCTAATGTGTAAGATACTAGATATAGAATATTAATAAGATAACCTCGAGGGGGTGCAGGCATATAAACTGATCTTTGAAGTACAGGGCAGTAACTGTAGTGCCCAAGAGAAGAAGGGAAGGTTTGGTAGCCTACCCTGACAGAGCCTTGTGCTTGGAAAGGATTTCTGCAAAGCTGAACCTCAAGGAATAAAGAGCATTGGGAGTGGGATGGATGCAAGAGGATGGATGCAGAGGGGAGGAAGGCTGCATAGCACAGGGCAGGCATGGGCAAAGGCAGTTAAGTGAGAAAGATTCTAGGGAACTTGCCTCATTGTCGGAGCATGAAATTCAAGACCAAGGATGATCAGAGAGGAGACTATAGTGGGGGCCGCTAGAACAGCTACCAATCGCCTGGCCTGTTTGGAGCCTTTGCTTAAGCAGTTCAGTAAAATTGCTGTGGTGAGGATACTGTAAAGAGTTGTATGGGATGAGGCTGGCTAGAGTAAGGGTGACTGGTTAGAGGTTTGTGGCAGCCATACTGCAGTTGAAGAGGAGGACATGGGAGGCCTGTGTGCTGTGGTGGTGTTATCTATTGGATGTAGGTCATTGATGGCAGCACAGACTGTTGCGTGTGCTATGCTGTGCATTTAGAAGACACACTCTTTGAAGTGAGCTCCATGTTTCCAGATTGTTTGCTCCACAAAGCATTACACGAAGGCTCACATGGATATAATTTACAATTTGGAATTACTAATATTCTTATGTGACTGCTTATGTGATCTGTTTATTGCAGGGTCCCAGAGTTTGTGCGAGAAAAACGATTTGGAAATTGGCTGAAAGATGCACGTGACTGGGCAATTTCCAGAAACAGATACTGGGGCACCCCTATCCCACTGTGGGTCAGCGATGACTTTGAGGAGGTGAGGCAGGGCAGTATTCCCTTGTGTTAATTTTTGCTAAAGCATTTTGTTCATGAAAAGGAATTGGGTTTCTTTTTTCTTTGCCACTTTTTTATTTCATCTTTTTTCCTCTATTCCTTCCTAGAATCATGACATAAAATAATCTGTTTTTAGGGTTTTTAACTTCTTTTTTCCTTGAATTAAATACAATTTATAGAATTCCCTCTGTAAAAAAGAAAAGGATACAGTTTTCTGAGGGAAATCCACACTTCAAATGTTTTTTCTTGTGTTTCTCTGATGTCTTTTCTTCCCCCTGCATTAAATTGTATCATTAGCTTGTGGTTAAACTGACTTTACAGATAATGAAAAATGAAAACTTGAAAAGAAATTTATCAAAGCATTGCAGACCTTTAACTTCTAGAATCAAGTGAGTGAGAGGGTGTGTGTAGATATATAGATGTATGCATATATACTATGTCCTCGCTTAATGTCATACAGAAGTTCTTTTTTTTTTTTTTTTTTTTTTTTTTGGAGACGTAGTTTCGCTCTTGTTACCCAGGCCGGAGTGCAATGGCACGATCTCAGCTCACCGCAACCTCCGCCTCCTGGGTTCAGGCAATTCTCCTGCCTCAGCCTCCTGAGTAGCTGGGATTACAGGCACGCGCCACCATGCCCAGCTAAACAGAAGTTCTTAATAACTGTGACTTTAGGCCAGGTGGGATGGCTCACACATGTAATCTCAGCACTTAGGGAGGCCAAGGCAGGAGAATCACTTGAGGCCAGAAATTTGACACCAGCCTAGACAACATAGTGGGGTACCATCTCTACAAAACCGTTTATTAAATTAGCCAGGCATGGTGGTACACGCCAGTTAGACCTTGCTACTGGGACCGCTCAATGATGTCAGGTGAGAACTTACTATACAGATAGATCTCTGTGTGGCCTTCTGTCCAATGCTGACAGCATTGTAGCAATGACGAGCAGTGGCACCCTAGGGACCTTGGTGAATCTCCCATAGCGACCTGAAAGGCAACAGTGAAGTAGCTGAATCAGAAGACTTTTCAAGACTGAGTAGGAAAGGCAGAGAAAGAGGGTACCAGTGTTCACTAGGAGCAGAAGCTCCTTGGATGAGAACCCACAGCAGCTCCTACTGTTGTTGTGGCCCTTGTCAGATGATCCCTCCATTCTGAGTGCCCCAGCTAGCCTCATCCCTCGCTGTGGTCTCACAAGGTTACAATACCATATTGTTACTGTTTCTTTTCTGTGTTTCATAATGTTTAGAAACTCAAATACTTGAATTTTTTAAAAAATGAAAAGGAAACTCAAATACTTGCTGTTTTAGTCTTTTAGTGTTGCTACAAAGGAATACATGAAGCTGGGTAATTTATAAAGAAGAATAGTTTATTTGACTTACGATTCTGGATGACTGGAAAGCTTAAAACTAGACATGTGCATCTGAGGAGGACCTCAGGCTGCATCCACTTATGATGGAAGGCTGGACAGGAGCCAGAGTATGCAGAGATCACATGGCAAGAGAAGAAGCGGGGAAGGTGGGGTGGGGGCAGGCCATTGTGTTATAGTTGCCTGCAGAATTCTGTACTGTCACATGCTGTACAAATTTGTAGCCTAGAAGTAATAGGCTCCACCATATAGCCTAGGTATGTTTTAGGCCATCCCATCTAGGTTTGCCTAAGTTGTTCTGTGATGTTTGTGTAATGAAATCACCCTAACAACACATTTCTCAGAATGTATTCTTATCCTTAAGCAATGTATGACTATAATTTAATTCTAGCTTTTTCTTGGAAAGATTCTAGATTAATGAGCTAGATTCAGGTGCCAGGAAGAAACTGAGATGGCTTAGAGCAATAATCTAAGATGCTTCACTTATGCCGGTTACTTTGATGATCTGCACTTAATAAAGGCTTAATGCCCGTTGAGAGTATGGCTATGAATGTTTAAGATTTTCTCTAGGTAGGGACTCCCTCTGGTATTGGCATGGAAACAAAGGAGCAGTGTCAACACTGGCCTCTTCAGAGACTAAGCTGTGTCTTTCATGAGAGAGAAGCCACATTAGCGAATACTACGCTTCAGCCCAGATTGGTGTGTTAATGTGCTTAATGTGCCTTTAAAGAAAATCATCAGTCTCAGGCCCAGCGCAACACCTGTAATCCCAACACTTGGGAGGCCAAGGCTGGCTGATGACTCAAGTCCAAGAGCTTGAGACGAGGGCATCATGGTGAAACCCTCTCTCTACTAAAAATACAAAAAAAATAGCTGGGCTGGGTGGTGCCTGCCTATAGTCCCAGCTATTTGAGAGCTGAGGTGAGAGGATCACCTGAGCCCAGGAAGCTGAGGCTGCAGTGAGCTGTGATTGCGCCACTGCACTCCAGCCTGGGCAATGGGAGTGAGAACCTGTCTCAAAAAAAAAGGAAAGAGAAAATCATCAGTCTCTCTCTCAAACTAAACATGCATACTATGTAAATGAACTCAGTATTTGCTCTGCTTGGCTCTAAGGAGCTCCTGCTATTGAACTTTGTTTTTGGCAGGTAGTATGCATTGGGTCAGTGGCAGAACTTGAAGAACTCTCGGGAGCAAAGATCACAGATCTCCACAGAGAGAGGTCAGTTTCCAAATGTTTGATTCACTTCAGTTTTATCATTCTCCTATTAAGACCTGGTCTTTAGCTGATTGCAGAGCTATACATGGAAGTGACTAGTTTGCTGAAGTACTTTGTTGATGACTCATGTCATATTGTGGTATTGTGGCCTCTGTCCTTGTGAAATGTGAGGTGAAAGGTGCATAACCTTTCAGATGGAGGGATTCATGGTGCTCTCAGAAAGCCTTTGAGAATTGTTGATGTTTCTGTTTGCAAATGTGTATTATATCTTGTCAGAGTTTCCTATTTGCAGTTAAACTTCAAGGACTGTTATGCTTATATTTAATAGAAATGGCTACTTTTCTGTTTGTCAGCATTGACCACCTGACCATTCCTTCACGCTGTGGGAAGGGATCCTTGCACCGCATCTCTGAAGTGTTTGACTGTTGGTTTGAGAGTGGCAGCATGCCCTATGCTCAGGTTCATTATCCATTTGAAAACAAGAGGGAGTTTGAGGATGCTTTTCCTGCAGACTTCATTGCTGAGGGCATCGACCAAACCAGAGGATGGTATGCCCCCTTGTTCTTTCATCACATGTTTAACTGATTGTATTTTATTTAGGGAATATTTTACTAAGTCCCTGCCATTTATCTACTTGGTGCTGGGGAGATTGTGGCAAGTAAGACAGGCTTCATTCCTGCCCTGTGTCACCAAGCATGGACATTAAAGTGCCTTTTGAGTAGGAATCTCCCACTACAATAGGGCTATAGTTTTACAATTTGAATTATCTCACTGACGTTTTAGAATATATGTTATATTGGAAGTTTAAATGATAAAAATCAATATGTGTTCATAGCTTACTCACTTGAGATCATTTACTCAAATGTGTAATGAGTATTT
>NW_016108035.1:82960-101690 GCF_001604975.1 Cebus imitator | reverse complement strand
AGCTGATTTTTTGTATTTTTAGTAGAGATGGGGTTTCACCATGTTGACCAGGATGGTCTCGATCTCTTGACCTCGTGATCCACCCGCCTCGGCCTCCCAAAGTGCTGGGATTACAGGCGTCAGCCACCGCGCCCGGCTCAGGTTTTTTTTTTTTTTTAATTATTTTCATTATCAGATGTTGAGTGTTTTCTCATAGTTTATTTTTATTTTTTAAGATGGAGTCTTGCTCTGCTGCCCAAACTGAAATGCAATGGCATGATCTCAGTTCACTGCAACCTCCACCTCCTGGGTTCAAACCATTCTTGTGCCTCACCCTCCCAAGTAGCTGGGTCTACAGGTACCTGCCACCGCATCCAGCTAGTTTTTGTATTTTTAGTAGAGTCAGGGTTTCATCATGTTGGCCAGGCTGGCCTTGAACTCCTGACCTCAAGTGACCTGCCTGCCTCCACCTCCCAAAGTACTGGGATTATAGCCGTGAGCCACTGCGCCCACCCCAGATTTTAATTATACATTCAGAGTAATGTTTCTGCAGGGGTTTGTTTGAGGAATTGTTGATGTCATTTTCTCCTTTGACATCTTTGGGTAATCATTGAATTCAAGTCTTCATGTTCTGGAATGTGCTATTTTCAGATTCCAATCCTTTTTGTCTATAGGAACAGCTACCCAGAAAAAAAAATTATATTTTTAGAAAGGGTTGGATGCCTTACCAGTGAGCTTGTTCCTTTGAGGAGTAGCAAAGTCCATTAGCTGGTTCCTCATATGGGCCCCGTGTTCTTGCTGCCTGCCTCCTTCTCCATCCCTGAGGCCTGGGCTGCTTCTCCTGGGCACCAGGGCTCCTCCCAGCTCTCCTTTAGAACTGGAGTGGGCAATATCTGGACAAGTGTTTATGTTTACCATAGGGTCTGGTCTCCTCAGCTCATGTCCCTTGATGTTCCGTGAGTGCTGGACTAGGTGAGGTAAGCAGGAGAGCATCACCCCCAGGACAGAGCAGGAATATGATAGAGTTCATTTGGGGAACAAGCTAGCGTATAAATGAGGTACCCAACATTTTACAGAATAAAAGCATTTTTCTAGTCTGCCTTATCACTTTGGATGAGAGTGCATTTTGCATCTTTTGTCATCTGATTGTCTGTCCCATATGATCTTGGGCCACCCCTCATTTTTAGCCAGGCGCTTCTGGATTGTCCTGAAAGGCCACCCAATGCTGCCTTGTGGCTTTCCACATTGACTTCCTAGGAGACCTGGTAGCAGAGAAATCGTCAGTAAATCATTCCAGACCTTTATTTCATGTTTTTTTTTTTCAAATCATAGACTGTACTTTGACTGGTCTGTGGTGGGTCCTGTGTCTCTGTTTGTTTTTTTGTTGTTTTTTTTTTCTCCAGTAACCAGGATTAAGAATCATTGCTTTAAGTGACTATCAAATAGTATGATTTCTCAAAAATATAAATTTATTTCAATTAATAAATATAGCTTCTTTCTTATACTTGGACTTCATTTCTATTTTTATTGAACTGTTGGGTTGTTGGGGTTTTTTCAGGTTTTATACCCTGCTGGTGCTGGCCACGGCCCTCTTTGGACAACCACCTTTCAAGAATGTAATTGTGAATGGGCTCATCCTGGCAAGGTAGGTCAATTCCTTTGTTGTAGTGATGGATGGAGCTTTGTCTCCACTGTTTCTCAAGAAGGAGTGTGTGAGAGCTAAGCCTGATGGAGGTGGAGGAAGGGGAGGACTTTTTTCATACTGTGCTACTACTAGTAACATAATGCTACTTAGTGATATTACCAGTAGTAAAATAGCATTTACTAAACTTAGCATTTTATGAAGTACTTTTGCTTATACATCTTATTTCGTCCATACATCAGTCCTTTCATGTAGATTTTGTTGTCCTTTTTTTTTTAACATATGAGGAAGCTGTGGGTCCTAAAGACCACAGGTGGTCAGGATCAAAGCTAGTGACAGCCACACCAGGTTCAACCCAGGTACTCTGCCACCAGATCTCATTCTCCCCCTCATCTAAAACTTCCTCCCAGTGGGTGTTGCTTCCTGCTTTTTAATATTATAAAGGAGTCTCATTTTTCATTTATTACCTGTAGTCATTAAGGATAAAAATAAACATAAACAAAAATTTAAATGAAATATTTACCCACACAGAAATCCTGCTTTATATGCTGTGTGGGGAGGAAGAGGATGTCACCTAACATTTTGTGCATCCTTTTTTTTTTTTTTTGCTAGGCCCCATTGTGTGCATTTTCACATCTTAATTCATTTAACCCTTGGAACCATTCGAGATGGGTCCTATAATCACCCCATTTTGACCTTCGAGGAATCTGAGGGACAGAAAAAGAACACACAGCCAATGAGTGGTAAATGCAAGTTTTGAACTCAGGCAGTCTGCCTCTGTGGTATGTGTGCTGCCTTTTTTTTTTTTTTTTTTTTTTTTTTCAATGGAGAATGGTATTGAGAGCCCTGCGCTGTGGCTCATGCATTGTAATCCCAGCACTTTGGGAGGCTGAGGTGGGTGAATCACCTGAGTTCAGGAGTTTGAGACCATTGGTGAAATCCCATCTCTACTAAAAATACAAAATTAGCGGGTGCAGTGGTGCACACCTGTAATCCCAGCTACTTGGGAGGCTGAGGCACAAGAATCTCTTGAACCTGGGAGGTATAAGTTGGAGTGAGCCAAGATCACTGTACTCTAACCTAGGTGATAGAGTGAGGCTCCATCTCAAAAAAAAAAAAAAATTGGAAAATTGTATTGAGATCATTGTAGATTTGCATACAATCATGAAAAATAATAGCCCTTGTATTCTTTGCCCAGTTTCCCTCAGTGGTCACATTTTACAAATGTGTGTATATCACAGTATATATCACAACCAGGATATTGATACAGTCCATCAATCTTATTCAGATTTCCCTAGTTTTACATATATTTATTTGCTTATATGCATTTACTTATACACAACTATCACATGTGTAGGGTCTTGTATCCACCAGCACAGCCAAGATACTGGATGATTTCGACGCCAAAGGCTCCCTCCTGCATTGCCCTTTAATAACTACATTCATCCCCCACTGACCTTCCCACTGTCATCCCCAATCCATGGCACCCACTGGCTTTTTCTCCCTCTATAATTTTGTCATTTCAAGAATGTTATATAAATAGAATCCTACAGTAACTAATTTGGGGACATTGGCTTTTTTTTTTTTCTATTTTTTTTAGATGAAGTCTCACTGTGTCACCCAGGCTGGAGTGCACTGGCGCAATGTCAGCTCACTGCAACCTCCACCTTCTAGGCTGAAGCGATTCTCCCATCTCAGCCTCCTGAGTAGCTGGGACCACAGGCATGCACCATCACACCTAGCTAATATTTTGTATTTTTGGTAGAGAAAGGGTTTTACCATGTTGGCCAGGCTGGTTTTGAGCTCCTGAACTCAGGTTATCCACCTGCCTCAGCCTCCCAAAGTGCTGGGATTACAGGCTTGAGCCACAGCACTCAACTGGCTTTTTTTCAATCCACATAATTCCATTGAGATGTCAGATGGCTGCGCATACCAATAGTTCATTCCTTTCTATGGATAAGTAGCATTCTGTATTATGGGTATGCCATGGTTGTTTGACCATCTACCTCTTGAAGGACATCTGGGTTGCTTCTAACATTTGCCAATTGTGATTAAAGCTGTTGTGAACAATTTTTTTAAAGGTTTTTATGATAATGTAAATTTTCATTTCTCTGGGACATATTCTGACATATCTTCCTGTTTCAGTCTACCCTGAAACTTCCTCATGGACTTACTATGATATTCAAGAAGTTTGCAAATATTAAAATATCCTACTGATGTATCTTAACACTTTCCGTTTCTTATTTGAGATGGAGTCTTGCTCTGCTGCCCAGACTAGAGTGTAGTGGTGTAATCTCAGCTCACTGCAACTTCTGCCTCCAGGCTCAGGCAGTTCTCCTGCCTTAACCTCCCCAGTAGTGGGGATCACAGGTGTGTACCACCATACCTGGCTAATTTTCATATTTTTAGTAAGAGATGGGGTTTCACCATGTTGGCCAGGCTGGTCTTGAACTCCTGACCTTAGTTGGTCCACCTGCCTTGCCCTCCCAAAGCGCTAGAATTAATATATGTGAGGCACGGTGCCTAGCCTGTTAACACTTAACTTCTGAGTTACTCCTTCCCATTTCCTTTTTTGTATTCCTATTTGGAAATGATTTATATCCTTATATCAGGATCATCTGTGATATTGACTTAATTGGCATCTCCCTTTTGTTTTACAAGTGATGGCCAAAAAATGAGCAAACGGAAAAAGAATTATCCAGATCCAGTTTCCATTCTCCAGAAGTATGGTGCTGATGCGCTCAGGTACAAACCAGTGCTTTTCCTTGTGTGTATTTATTGTTTTTTATGTAAGCATCTCCTATACTATTAGAATTCTTAGATTTGGTTTATAGTTAGGTTTTTAACAACACATCTCTGTTATAATTTGGGTGTTATGTTGGTATGCTTGTTGATCTTCAACTCCCCAAATAGTTTTCTAGATAATAAAGGCATTTTTAAACCTAGAGGTCTGTTTGGGGAAGAGGACCTCTGTTGGGTGTTGAGCTGTCCAAGTCTTCCCCAGGCTAGATTTGGATTGCCTCTGCCTTACTTCTTTCTAGGTTCCCTGTCTTGTTGGTATTTGAATTCCCTTTCATCATTTATTTTAATTTTGTGCTTACAGAGCCATGTGAGATATATCTATGCTAGAGCTATTAAAAAACTAATATTGAAAAGCTTTTGGGGAAATTTGAGCCACTGCTTGAGGTAGTTGTAATCACAAAATCACACAACGTTCGAGTTGAAAGGGACCTAGAGATCTTGTTCAGCATCTTTTTGTCCTGGACATGAGACCAATGCCCAGGCCTGTGACACAGCACCATCATACAGCACCTGTGTTGCCCAGGAGCCATTAGTGTAGGGCTCTCCCCCAACTCTCCACTGTCTCTTAGACTCA
Source organism: Cebus imitator (assembly GCF_001604975.1). Classification (NCBI taxonomy): domain Eukaryota; kingdom Metazoa; phylum Chordata; class Mammalia; order Primates; family Cebidae; genus Cebus; species Cebus imitator. The sequence continues at coordinate 96,693 of NW_016108035.1, read as the reverse complement.
CCCTTGGCACTGCTGGCCATTTGGGCTGGGTAATTCTTTGTGGTAGTAATTTTTTGTAGGATGTTTAGCAGCATTCCTGACCTCTGCCCACCAAATGTCAAGACTGTGTTCTGTGAAGGCTGCTCCTTATGAGTTCCTCTGTCTGCAAGCAGCAGATGTGCAGGTCGTGTCCATGGGAAGGAGACAGTGGCTCTTGACAAGGACCAGGCCAGCCTTCCTCTTAGTACTAGTGTACCCCATTGGTCCTGCAGTGAGACTGGCATAAGATGCATTTTGGTGCCATATTTTATTATCAGATTATATACGCCTTTTATAATTTCCTAGGTCTCTTACACAAAGCGAGAGTGAGTTTTGTGAATTTTAAATTGACCACTCAAAGAGTATTCATAGTTTCTCCCTTTCATAGAAAGTAGGCTGATTTTCATCTTGCTCTCTCAGTGTGTCAAGTAGTAATAATTGGTTTACTGTCTAAGCATCTTTTTTGTCTAATTTTTCTCCCACTTCCAGATTATATCTGATTAACTCCCCTGTGGTGAGAGCAGAAAACCTCCGCTTTAAAGAGGAGGGTGTGCGGGACGTCCTTAAGGATGTTCTGCTCCCATGGTACAATGCCTACCGCTTCTTCATCCAGAATGTTGTGAGGCTTCAGAAGGTATGAGCTGCAGGGGGCTGCACATGTGCCTGCCACATCTCCACAGCGCTCTCTTCACCAAGCTGTGTGGTGGAGCTCTGTGTAAGACTGTAGGGCTGCTATTCCTGCTGCCTGTTGCTGGTAACTTAGAGTCATTGGGAGGCCATATGCGCAGGTGGGGAAGGTATCTGGGGTTTGGGCTGTGCCGGGACCATGGGGCCTCACCTGCAGAAGGGTTGTGTAACATAGTTGTTTAGCGGCCAGTTCTTTTTTTGGGGGGTGGGGGGAGGGGCGGAGTCTCAGTCTTGTCACCCAGACTGGAGTGCAAAAGCGCAGTCTTGGCTCACCTCTGCCTCCTGGGTTCAAGCAATTCTTCTGCCACAGCCTCCCCGGTAGCTGGGATTACAGGAGCTCACCACCATGCCCAGGTAATTTTTTTCTATTATTACTGGAGATGGGGGTTTCACCATGTTGGCCAGGCTGGTCTCTAACTCCTGACCTCAGGTGATCCACCCACCTTGGCCTCCCAAAGTGCTGGGATTACAGGCATGGATTACACTGCACCTGGCCTAGTCAACCAGTTCTTGGTATCAGAAACGCCATGCTGAGTGAGACACCCCTCCCCCTTTTGGAACCAATGGAGTGGGAATTGGGAGAGATAGTAAAGAGTCAGCTACTTTTAGAGAGAGCACCCAGTGAAGACAGAGTCACAGAAGCTAGCTAGGGCTGGGTGCTTGAGGTGGGTGGTCAGAGAGCACCCCTCAGTGGGGTGGCATTTGAGCTAATCTAAGAGTGATAGTAATTCTTGATGGAGTTTTCAGTGGGTAGTTAGGATGACAAATAACAGTTGTGATATATGTGAAAGTGTACTTCAAGGGCAGTTACCTCCACACCCAGGAGTTACTCTCTCACCTGAGAAGCCCTTGCTCTAGGGCCACCTTCCATGCCCCACAAGTGACCACTGTCAGGGCCCATCACCTTCATTGCACATCTTCCTGTGTGGACTTTCAAGACCTGATTTGGGGTCAGGGATCCAGTATTGCACATCTTATCTCCAGCAGCTTACAAGTAAAATTGCTTGTAAGTTACTGTTTAATGAACATGAGATGTTATTCCTGCTTGAGCAGTTCAAAAAGCTGGTTGAAGAAATGAACTCTTATCATCCCACTGATCTGCTCCCCTTGGGTTCTGGTTGTCCTGCTAATGAGGACACATGTTCTCTGAGGCTCTCAGAGTAGACTTTCTGCAGGAATTGAGAAAGGTAGTCGTCCTCCCCAGGTTCCCAGCATTCTTCCTCTCTGCAGCCCTGCTACCTTCCCTGCATATGGTTCTGTGCCAAATAGGGCCAACAGTCTTTGCACAGGTGCACGCTGCAGGCCTCGACTGGAGTGGGACCCAGAAATGCAGGCTGGGTCAAAGCTCCCCACAGCGAGGGCCCATCTGAGCATACCAGCAAGATACAGACTCCACAATCAAAGGTTTAAACCTAGAGGAAGAGTCACATTATCACTGCCCTGCCAGCCTGGTTGTGGTACTGCCAGAGAAACAAAGCAGGACATGAGTTCTGTATGTGGAGCAGGGACTTAAGATCAAGGATGATTTTGTAAAGCAAAAAGAATGAAATAGAACATTCTGGGTAAAATGAACAGCTTTAACATGGCAATTACTTCCCAGTACTCATTTTCAGTTTGCGGACAATCATTCAGTCCTAGACAGTTTTACTGTCCTTCCTTCCTGAGGTTTGAAATAACAAAACCCTACACTTTCTGACAAGGTTTTAGAATATCTCCCAATTCATAATTACTCTTTGATGCAGAGTAGTAATGTTTTTCTAAACTCTTTTCAGTTCACTCAAAAACAGAATTAATTGAGGACTTAATGTCCCACATTGGTGCTTATCTTGAAAATACTGATGAAAATCAGAAATTCACATTGCCAGCAGGCTTTGGGATTTTTGTTTTTGGTGTTGTTTAAGTGATTTTAAAAGTTTATTTCCTTATAGTAGCTTCCCCCACTGTGCAAGTGTTTCATTAATTGTTCATTCCTAGGAAGAAGAAATAGAATTTCTCTACAATGAGAGCACAGTTAGAAAAAGCCCCAACATTACGGACCAGTGGATCCTGTCCTTCATGCAGTCTCTCATTGGCTTCTTTGAGACTGAAATGGCAGGTGAGTCTCTCTTGGTCTGTCCTCCCAGAGCTACTATCTTTGTAACTGCCCTTTTGGTATGTATCTGTCTATAAACACAGTGGAAATATTGAGAGATACAGAAAATTAAATAATTACTTCCTTTCACCTCTCAAATGTAGTTTTGTTAAGGCTTGTTCATTGTTGGGATGTCTTTGTTTCAAGGCCCTGGGGAATTGTGACCGGGCTTGGTGGCTCACACCTGTAATCCCCAGCATTTTGGGAGGCCGAGGCAGGTAGATCACCTGAGGTTAGCGAGTTCCAGACTAGCCTGGCAAACATTGGTGAAACCCTGTCTCTGCTAAAAATATATTAAAGAAAAAATTAGCTTGCCATGGAGGTGGGCACGTGTAATTCCAGCTACTCAGGAGGCTGAGGCAGGAGAATCGCTTGAACCTGGGACACAGAGGCTGCAGTGAGTTGAGATTGCACCACTGCCTGGGTGACAAGAGTGAAACTCCATCTTTTGGGGGGGGAAAAAAAAAAAGAAGAAGCAGCCCTGGGGAATTCTGTCATTAGAGGTGTCTTGGCGAGCTCAACCCTCCACATAAGACCTTTGGAGCTTGACAGCTGTGGGTTCAAAGCCCAGCTCTACCACTTATTCCCAATCCAGAGAGTTGCCTAAAGTCTGACCATCAGTTTCTTTCTTTCTTTTTTTTTTTTTTTTTTATTTTTATGGGTACATAGATGTATATATTTATGGGGTATGTGAGATATTTTTAGACAGGCATACAATGTGTGATAATCACATCAGGGTAAATGTGGTATCCATCACCTCAATCATTTATTGTATCTTTGGGTTGCAAACATCCCAGTTATACCCTTTTAGTTGTTTTTAAATGTTGACTGCAATCACCGCATTGTGCCATCAGATGCTACTCATTCATTCTGTCTTGACCTTCGGTGTCTTTACCTGGAAAATGCCTAGCAGTGTTTGTAAGGCTTAAGTAGAGACGATTTACATAAAGTAGCTGGCAGATAATAGGTACTCAATAAATAATACTTGTTATTATTACATTTATAACTTATTTTTAGTTCTATTTTTATTACTGAATTGTCCGCATCTTTTCCAGAAAAATTAGAAAAGTCAGAAGAGCAATAATGAAATGGACATTTTGCTATATTTCTCTTAACTAACAACAGTAAGTTTGTTAGGTAATTTTACAGAGATTCAAGACTACATTATGTTGAGTTCCTCAGGGCTTCAGATAGTTACAACTATAGGTCCAAGTGAGACATCTGGGACACCTCAGACAATCAGTTAAAGTGGGCAGGCAGAGGCCCTGGGTCACAGTGAGGACGAAAGAGGGCAAGGCAAATCCATCCTCACAGGACCCTGCAGATCCTGCTGCTGTTGGGCAGAGCAGCAGCCAGTACTGCCCCACATAGCACAAAAAGACTGTTAACCAGTCACCCTAAAGGATTTGACCACCTTGTTAAACATGTAGAAGTATCATGACAGTCCAGCTGTTGCTCAGATGGACATGGATGAAGATGGAAGTGAGTGTGAGGCTGATTCCTGCCCTGAGGAGGGCAGCACTGGGAATCCAGCACACTCTGCCCAGATTCCTCACAACTGTGTCTGCTTTTCCCTCCTGAGTGGTAGGAGTGGGTGGGAAATGTGGGGATTGTTGCTTGGAGCCGCTGCCATAACCTGGTGAAGCTGGGTCTGGAGAGTGTGCACCCTGACTGGAGCCTCATCTGCCTAGAAACTAGAGATCAGCAGCCACGTCATGTGGGTCATATTTAAGTCCCAGCTCTGCCAGCCTGTCAGCTTCATGCCCTCCACTCCCTCAGCAGCACCGTGGGTGTGAGAGGACCTGGCTCCCAGGGTGGCAGTGTCCTGGGTGGTGGCTGCTGCTGCTGCTGCTGCCGCTGCCCCCATATGTTGTAAATTCATTCATTGCATGTGGGGTTCATTTACTCACTCAAAGTTGAAACCAGAACATAGAAAACCTTAGCTTCCTGGAAGGTAAAAAGTGACGTGAACCCTAGAAATCATTTAGACAGAGCTCAGTCACTGAAATCACCAGTCGAGGAAAGTATGACCAGCTAACGACTCTGGCCTGGGGCTCAGCCCACTGTCACCCGAGTTCTGGTCTTTGTAAACAGCAGCAGAGAGCAGCTCTGCCCGTTGCAATTTCTCATCTCTTTAGCTTAGACCAGAAGCCTCATTAAAACTCCCTGGATTCTTTTCATTATCATAAACTGTGTTTGTTTCTAAGTGTTGCTCTTTTGGTGCTTGTTTTTATGCAACAGAATATTAATTTAAAGGGGAGGTGAATGAGAATCCTTAAAATAAGCCTTGCCTCAGACACGACTGGCTGAACACCCTTTCTTTCCTGCCTGACCTCTGAGTTTCTCAGGGAACCCTTCAAATCCTCCTGATTCCTCAAGACTTTCACTACCTCTTTTGCTGTTTTTACTCGACTGTTTTAATACTTAGAAAGCAAGTTATATTTTATTCATATCATATGCCAGTTTCTCAAGTGCAGCGTTATGGACAGTTTGGGCCAAATTATCCTCTGTGGTGGGGCTGTGCTGTGCATTATAAGATGTTGAGCACCATCTCTGGGGTCTACCCATTAGATTCCAGTAGCACCACGCTACCCGCCAAGTTGTGGCAAGCAAACTGTTTCTTAAAACACTGACACATGTTCCCCGCAGGGCAAAATTGCTTTTGTTTGAGAATCACTGGCCTATACTGTGCCTTTTAGCACCTGATTTGAGCTTTTTCTATGTCCTTTAGTTGCAGTACAATGTACTACAATAGAAAGGAGTTGGGCATTGTTGATGCTGTCAAATTGCACAACTCCCTGTAAACGATATTTGCTACACTTGTGTAGTGGGCAGCCTTGGACCTTGATCCACACATATTGGAGTTTTTGGCTTTTTTCACTGACCAGTGGGAATTCTGATGTGGCTCATAGGATGGTTTCTGTGTGCATCTCGAAATGCCTTGACTGCCATGTAGCACATCCTCAACAAGTGGTCGTTACATGATTGCTCCATTTTGGTTCTTAGTAAGTGGGGGCCCTTGGGTAGAAGAGGCTGCACGTTCTTTGTTGTATCCAGCCCTTTCCCCACCCCAGGTGCCTGTTACTCCCTTGCTGCCTGATTGACTTGTCTTACTTTTAGCTTACAGGCTTTACACTGTGGTGCCTCGCCTTGTCAAGTTTGTAGATATTCTCACCAATTGGTATGTTAGAATGAACCGCAGAAGATTAAAGGTAAGTGCAGACCGCCGTTGAGAAAAGCAAAATGCACATGAAGTTTGAGAGTAGAAGAAATATGAGAATAGCCCAAAGGGAAAGGAACATTTTCAGATGCTCTCAGTTTTTGAAGCTATGCTTTTCTTCTCCTTTTACCTTGCATTTTAACTATATTTGTCATTTGAGGCATAGGGATCTATAAGTTTAAAAGTCATTTTGCATGTTTTTTCACAACACAATTACGTACATATATTGGAGGGAGAATGTCAGGGCACAAACCGGACTAAACTGAGCAGACCTCTTAACATTTGAAATAAAATCATGCAAATATTTTATAAAAATATTGACAGGTAGGGCTTTAATATTGAGAGATATACCGCCTTCCTTTTACCACAGGGAAGTCGGTTATTTGGCTGTGGACAAAACTCCTGTGTAGCTGTTGGGGGTTTAGGATGAGCACAGCATAGGTCCTGGTCTCAGGACTTAACCAAAGTACATAAATAACAATGATGTATAACAGGGAGAGCGAAGTCGCTTTACCGTAAGCCCAGTAAAGTCTCCCACCACCCATTAATCGTGTCTTTTTTGAGACAGACTTTCACTTTTGTCACCCTGGCTGGAGTACAATGGCAGGATCTTGACTCACTGCAACCTCTGCCTCCTGGGTTTAAGTGATTCTCCTGCCTCAGCCTCCCTGTGAGCTGAGATTACAAGTGTGTGCCACCACGCCTAGCTAATTTTTTATTTTTAGTAGAGACAGGTTTCACCATGTTGGCTAGGCTGGCCTTGAACTCCTGACTTTATGTGATCCACCTACCTCAGCCTCTCAAAGCACTGGTATTACAGGCATGAGCCGCCGCACGCAGCCAGTCATGGCTTAAAATGCATTAATAATAAAACCCTGCAACACAACTATAATTTCGTTTTTGTGCAGGTGTATCTCACACACAAATATCTAGAACATATGCTAAGGTGTTTACAGTAGTTATCTCTGGATAACTTATTCATGGTTGAAATTTTTTCATTATCTTCGTTTTTCCTGCAATGAATTAGTTTTTTTTAATATACAGTATATACTTTTTTAACATAAAATATCTTGTATAAAGGCACTTTAAGTTTTCAGTTAGCAGCTTTCTGTCTGTTGTGGGTAGATCCATTCTGCCCTCAGCCTTTTGGTCCTACAGTTAGGCTTTACTTTCCTATCCGCTCACCTCAGGTGGGGTTAGAGGGACAGCAGCTGCACATCCTGGCCAGGCTTCCTGCACTGCCTTGCAGGGCCACCCTAGACAGCCTGTGGTGGTGGCCCTTTCTTCTTACTCTGCCTCGTGTCCTGTGTGCTGCATGCTGTTTGAGGGTTGCCTCTTTTTAATCAACTTTTTTTTTTTATGATAAACACTTATTTTAGCAGTTTAAGTTTATGTTTCCTTTTTATTCATTAGGGTGAAAATGGGATGGAAGATTGTGTCATGGCCCTAGAAACCTTGTTTAGTGTTCTGCTCTCTCTTTGCAGACTTATGGTAAGATGGTTGGCTTCTCTCTAGTACCCTTTGGCCTGTGTGCTGCCTTCGGTACCCGCTTGCTGCAGCGTCCTCCTCTTATATCTGTTCTCTTTTATTCCACCAAAAACAGAAATAGACGTTTTATAACAGCTTATAGCTGTAGTTTCTTTTCAGAAATCTTATTAGCTTATACATGTTAAGTAAGGACTAAGAAACACTAGATTTTTTCTTACAATCTCTGTTAGTATAGTGTATGTCAGAGCCCTTGGCTCGAGAAGGAGGATCTACAGTTTGAAGTAAGACATACCTCGTCTTAATATATGGATTGGTATAATTGCAAATAATGAGGAAGTTCTTTAGCTAATACCTGTCCTAGCAAATATATCATAAAAAATACTTTGACTTAGCATTGAGAGGAAAACTTTCAAGTAATTGATACATGTTCCTCTTAGTTCAAATATTAGTTAAATAATAATAAAGTGGAAAGTTTCCAACTTGCTTTTTATCCTGTTTCTGCTACTCCGTATATTATAAGGCTCCTATTTATTCCTTAACTGAAGGAAAATCTGCTTTGTACAAGGTCCTGTGCCTGATCCTCTCCATGCCTGATCTAACCACCTTCATCCCGTGAGGCAGGGGGTGTTTTCCCAGTTAACAGATGAGGTTTCTGAGGTTTGGGACAGTCAGTCCTCTGTGCATACTGACTTGGCCGATATATCATTAGGTGCTCCTGTTTCTGTTTTAGACATCCTTCAGAATTCTGGAGATGCTTTGGGCTTTTCTGGCTACAGTCCTGCAGCTATGCTTCAGGGCCGTGAGGCCATTTCTCATTCATAGGGCATGTTTTATAACCTCATGCCCATTTCGGTGCATATTACTGTGTTGCTAACATGTTTAGTTGTTTCTCAGTAAAAATGAGGTCAGTTGTTGGTGACTGCATATGAGTGACATGATGTCCTGTGTCTTCATACAGGCTCCCTATACGCCTTTTCTCACCGAATTGATGTACCAGAATCTAAAGGTGCTGATTGACCCTGTTTCTGTTCAAGACAAGGACACACTCAGCATCCACTACCTCATGCTGCCCCGTGTTCGGTAGGAATCAAATAGAAATAAGCCTCACCTTTGCCAAGGAGGGAGCGTTGCTCAAGCATGTGCGGGAGAGGAGGCATTTCCCTGTTTCAGCTCCCTCTGTGCCCTGCCTCCTACCCTAGTCCCCAGCTGACATGAACCCCTCGTCAGGCTGCACCATGGGGCCCACGTTGGTACATGGTAACAGGGATGCTTGGTATGGAACCCCGTTGTAGAGCTGCAGCATGTGGGGTGTGGGCATGCCCCATGGGGGCCCCTTGGGGAGGTGCCGGGTGCTGAGGCAGGCTCAGGCTGCTGCCTCCTTCTCTGTCCCCCAGGCGGGCACTGCACTGCCCTTCCCCTGGCGCCTCATCAGGAGGGCCTGGCCACACTTCTGTAGCCTGACCCTCTTCCTCACGTAAGCATGCCTAATGTCTTGAATTTTCCTTTTAAATCTAATCTCTTTCATATTCCTGCCTCTACCACTCAGAGAAGAATTGATTGATAAGAAAACAGAGAGTGCAATATCTCGGATGCAGTCTGTGATCGAACTTGGACGAGTGATCAGAGACCGCAAAACTATTCCCATAAAGGTTTGAAATTCTACTTCTATTTTACATGGCACCGACCTAAATATTTAAGTCTTTGGGGTGTTTTCTTAATATAGAGAGCTTCCAGCAATGGCCTTTTTTCTTTTCTGCAGTGAGGGTGTGAATGACTTAGTACTAGTCCAGCCTGACTAGTCTAGAGCTTGAGGTTCAAATAAACATTTAATATTCATTTTTCTGCATATAGGAGACTGGCTGCTGAGTGACCTTTCCCCTCCCTTTTCCTCCTAGTATCCTTTGAAAGAAATTGTGGTTATCCATCAAGATCCAGAAGCTCTTAAAGATATCAAGTCTTTGGAGAAGTATGTCATTGAGGTAAGATGGATAATTTGTCTGTTTTGAGTACAAATAGACCTCCCTTGAGAACATTATTTTGATGAATAATCTTCAATAAAGTACATATTGACTGTATAATTTATTTTTATTAGTATATTCGTAAAAAATTTAACAATCCATCATATTTTACACTGTGCTTGGAATCAGCACAAATTTGATATAATTCTTTTTTTTTTTTTTTGAGACGGAGTTTCACTCATGTTACCCAGGCTGGAGTGCAATGGCGCCATCTCGGCTCACCGCAACCTCCGCCTCCTGGGTTCAGGGAATTCTCCTGCCTCAGCCTCCTGAGTAGCTGGGATTACAGGCACGCACCACCATGCCCAGCTGATTTTTTGTATTTTAGTAGAGACGGGGTTTCACCATGTTGACCAGGATGGTCTCGATCTCTTGACCTCGTGATCCACCCGCCTCGGCCTCCCAAAGTGCTGGGATTACAGGCTTGAGCCACCGCGCCCGACCCCCTGATATAATTCTTGATATAAAAATATTTCAAGATCAGTGAAGTTTTTAACCTGTCACCTATCATCTTCATTTGCGTCTCTTCTGTGTTGAAGTGTTTTTCTTTTTTTTTCTTTTTTGTGAGAGTCTTACTCTGTCACCGAGGCTGGAGTGCAGTGGTGCATTACCACAACCTCCTCCTAAGTCCAAGCATTTCTCCTGCCTCAGCCTCCCGAGTATCTGGGACTACAGGCACTGCCACCATGCCCAGCTAACTTTTGTATTTTTAGTAGAGGTGGGGTTTCACCATGTTGGCTAGGCTGGTCTTAAACTCCTGACCTCAAGTGATCTGCCCACCTTTGCCTCCCAAAGTGCTGGGATTACAGGCATGAGCCCCACTTCGCCTGGCCTTCTGAAGTACTTTTTTATAACTACCAAAGAAACTTTGTTTCTCCAAGTTATGCAAGTGACAAGTGCACTTGCGTTGGTTATAAATAGTCAAGGCACTAGCATAGTGAGCCTCTTTCCACTCCATCTCTCCTGGAGTCTCAGTTCCTCACTGCTTCATAATTTATATAATTACTCTCCTGTTGTTTGAAATTTAGGTTTCTGATTACAAACAAAAGCTATGTATGTACATATATGCATATATCACTGTACAGATATTCGGTACATACCAGAAGTGGAGTTTTGGGGTCAAAGTTTATAGTGTCAGTTGGCTTTCTAAACCTCTTTATTCCATGATTTTTTAAAAACAAGTATGTTTTACCTCATCTTCTTTGTGATGCTAGAAAATAAATATTTTTTAAAATTTCATTTATTCTTTTCACTGGTAATACTTAAAATCATTATTGTAGAAAATATTAATTTCTATATTTGGTTTTCAGTCGCTTGAGAATTCCAGAGAACTGTTAGAAACTGAAAATTAGACTGTAAATTCTGAAAATGGTACCTGTGGTTATGCATAAAATAGAAACTTTTTTTGTTTTTCTTGAGATGGGGTCTCATTCTGTCACCCAGGCTGGAATGCAGTGATGTAATCTTGGCTCACTAAAGCCTACATCGCCTGGGCTTGGGCAATCCTCCCCCCTGTCTCCCAGATAGCTGAGATTAGGCATAGTAGTACAGGCTTTTGTACAGATGGGGTTTGACCATGTTACCCGGTCCAGTCTCTAACTCCTGAGCTCAAGCAGTCCTTCTACCTCGGCCTCCTGAAGTGCTAGGATTACAGATGTGCACCACCGTGCCCAGCTGAAAACATTTTAAATAAATTACTTCAGTCACTTAAAATGAGGTTAATTAATGTAGCTAAATATAATGGCAAAACTAAACATTCCATATTATTTGCTTCAAACTGTTGTTCTCAATGAGATCTCATTTTCTCATCTACTGTGCCATCACCATCCCTGCTGCATCAGTAATCCTCAGTAGCATGACTGAAGCATGAAGTCTTCTGTTTAACTGATTCTTCTGCTTGGTTGATAGTTAACTTTGTGGTTCTCTGAAATTGCTTGCACAAAGGTTACCTCTGAGGGATGAAGTTTATATTTCTGGCTCTGGAGTCCTTTTTCTGTTATGCTCAACTGTCTTGATGGATCTTCATAAGAAGCATTTTTTCTTAGCATACAAGTCACTGGTTATTAAGCATATTTATAGAATTGTACAACCATCACCACAGTTTTAGAACATTTTCATCATCCCGGAAAGAAACCCAGGATTCATTAGCATTCACACACCATTTTCCCCTCGATTCCTGACCAGTTCCCGGCATCCATGAACCTATTTGCTATCTCTGGGTTTGCCTTCTCTGGACATTTCATATTAATGGAATCATACAATTTGTAATTTTTATGTCTGGCATATTTCAGCTAGCATAATGTTTTACATTAATTTATGTTGTAGCATGTATGAGTGCTCAGTCCTTCATATTGCCAAATATTTCATTGCATGTGTCTGCGGTATTATTTTATCCATTCACTGTTGATGGACATTTGAACTGTTCTTACTTTCTGGCTGATGGGAATAATGTTGCTGTGGACATACGTTTTTATGTGAACATATGTTTTCATTTTTCATTTTTGTTTCCTCTTGTGCACTAACTATAGGAATTGAATGTTCGAAAAGTTACATTGTCTACAGATAAAAACAAGTATGGCATTCGGCTAAGGGCAGAACCAGATCACATGGTCCTGGGGAAGCGTCTGAAGGGAGCGTTTAAGGCAGTGATGACGTCCATCAAGCAGCTGAGCAGTGAGGAGCTGGAGCAGTTCCAGAAGACTGGTAGGTGTCTACACAGACAAGGGCACACCGATCATTTCCTAAGGCTGAAGGATATTTTGTATTTAGGTTACTGTTTGACTTTAATATCACATGCTTCTCTTTTCTTTTCTATTTTTTGAGACGTAATTGCACTCTGTCACTCAGCCTGGAGTACAGTTTCTAAATTTTAGTTTCTGAGTAAACTTTTGCACTAATGAAAACAAAATTGTTTTTTGGAACACAGTGACAAAGTAAACATAAACATAACACGCTAGTGCTCAGAGCCCAAAAGAATCATTATCAATGACAACAGGGGGCCTCCCTGTCACCAGGGATGTTGTCGTCAGCAGCTGTGCATATTTCTGCCTCCCCAAGCAGGCATGATCCTCAGTACCACACACTACCTGTCTGATTTTAGCCTCACCACACCTTGCTCAGCATGTCATGCAACCAGCTAATAGCGGACCTAAGTTCACTTTCTCTCTAAAGAGTGTGTTTTCTTCATTACATCCTGCTGCTCTATGTTTATGGTGAGCATTTGTTGCCTCTAGGTGCCTTCCCTTAGCCTTGTCATGTCTGTGGACCCGAGGGTTTATATAAAACTAGATATTGGTGAAGACTTAATTGTCTTCAAGGTAGTGTAGTGTAGTCCAAAGAAAGTTTGTCATATCTTGGCTACAACCATGACATGAGTCAGAGGGAAATGGTCTCTTGAAACCTCTGTGGCTTTGCTGTTGTGAAATTTTCATGAAGAAGGGGCATAATACACGGGTAGTGGCGCAGCTTGAAGAAGAAGGGAAGCTGATTAACAGTGTATCTGCTTCTCCATAGGGACCATTGTTGTGGAAGGCCATGAATTGCATGATGAAGACATCCGCCTCATGTACACCTTTGATCAGGCCACAGGTGGGACTGCACAGTTTGAAGCACACTCAGATGCTCAGGTATTTTTCTGTTTCCTGAAACATTTCTTTACCAAGAGATGAGAGCATAAGAGGAGAAAGCATTTGCCCGTGCCTTTCCTGATAATGTTGACAGCTTGTCTCAGGGTAAAATAAACCAGTTACTTGGTTTAGATTGGCTTTGTTAAACTAATATATCATTATGCCTTTAACATATGCATTTGTTTAATGAATACATAAGCATCTTGTGCTTTCTACATGTAATTGTCTCAAGTGTGGGGTTGCACAAAAATGAACGCTTCATGCTGGGCGCGGTGACTCACACCTGTACTTCCAGCACTTTGGGAGGTCAAGGCAGGCAGATCACGAGGTAAGGAGATCGAGACCAGCCTGGCTAAGATGGTGAAACCCAGCCTGTACTAAAAATACAAAAAATTAGCCAGGTGTGGTGACACGTGCCTGTAGTCCCTGCTACTTGGGAGGCTGAGGCAGGAGAATCACTTGAACCCGGGAGGTGGAGGTTGCAGTGAGCCGAAATTGTACCACTGCACTCTAGCCTGGGCAACAGAGCGAGATTCCATCTCAAA